>NC_090249.1:15758623-15762723 GCF_037325665.1 Littorina saxatilis
CGGACAGCAGTATCAGCAACTAACTTTAACATTTCCGCTAGAACTTTATCGCTACCACATGCTTTTCCTTTTTTCAAATTTCTAATGGCTTCTAAAACCTCAGATTCTGTAATTACTGCATTCAAGTCGGCAGAGAGCGGGAGCGAGAGAGAGACACAGAGACAGAGACGGAGAAAGACAGACAGACAGAGACACAGACAAACAGGCAGACAGACAGACAGAGACGGAGAGAGACAGAGACAGAGAGAGAGGGGGGGGGGGGGGGGGGAGAGGGATAGGGAGATATGGGGAGGGAGGGAGAGAGAGAGAGAAAGAGAGAGAGACAGAGAGAGAGAGCGATAGATATAGAGAGACATATATACATGTATTTATATATATATATATATATATATATGTCTCTCTCTATATCGAGAGAGAGAGAGAGAGAGAGAGAGAGCAGAGAGAGAGAGAGAGAGAGAGAGAGAGAGAGAGAGAGAGAGAGAGAGAGAGAACGACCTCATCATAGAGATCTGTACTGCCCTCACACGCATCTGCCTTGTGTTTTGTTATGACGGTTAGTATAGATTTTGTTTTCTCTCTCACTCTCTCTTTTACGTTCTGTTTCTTATGTTTTCTTTTCTTTCTTGTTCAAGTTTTTTGATAAAAAAAACCTTCTGTTTTCTTCTTTTCTTCTTTTGGTTTTTTCATTTTTCTGCACCAAGTCGTTTTTACTTCCCTATACCGCATTTTTTTTTCAACTCATTATTCTTGAAGAGTCGAACACTGATTTTTTTTAAATTGACGAAACCTGTCACGCAAACGTCAATTACCCAAACAAGACAGGCAACTGAACAGCAGCCTACCAAACTTCAATGCTAAATTCAGATGAATGACTGTATCCACTCTCTCCACATGTCAATGACTTCTTGGTTAGGAGAGCAAAGGCATTCCAGTCACACACCCTTACCCCCCCCCCCCCCCCCCCCCACCCCCGTCCCCCTTCATCTCACTCAATCTTTTCCTCGCCAACCTATAAAAAAAAAATAAAAATAAAAAAAAGAGAGTCAATTTTCTTATTTTTGATTGCCGTATGTTCGTGTGTGTTTTTACATTTAGTCACGTTTTGACTAAATGTTTTAACGTAGAGGGGGGAATCGAGACGAGGGTCGTGGTGGTGTATGTGTGTGTCTGTGTACGTGTGTGTGTGTAGAGCGATTTAGAGTATACTACTGGACCGATCTTTATGAAATTTTACCCGAGAGTTCCTGGGTATGATATCCCCAGACGCTTTTTTCATTTTTTTGATAAATGTCTTTGATGACGTCATATCCGGCTTTTCGTGAAAGTTGAGGCGGCACTGTCACGCTCTCATTTTTCAACCAAATTGGTTGACATTTTGGTCAAGTATAATCTTCGACGAAGCCCGGACTTTGGTATTGCATTTCAGCTTGGAGGCTTAAAATTTAATTAATGAGTTTGCTCATTAAAGTTGTCATTAAAATCGATTTTTCGCTAACAGATTTAAAATCGATTGCATCGTATTTTTCATCACAGTCTGAATCTAAAAATATATACATGTCATGTTTACTCTCAAAATGTGATCACAATTAACGAAAATAGAATAATTAGTCTTACGATTAAAATGTAAGAAATCGATCCACAAATGAGGTCATCTTATTCGTGATCATTTCCTGATTCCAAAAACATATAGATATGATAGGTTGTATTCAAAACAAGCTCAGAAAGTTAACAAGAATACAGAAAAGCGCGCTTTCCTGCTTAGCACAATACGCTACCGGTACCGCGCTAATCTGGCGTGTCAATATCACTACGTTTTGCACGTGGAAGGTGAGCGATTTCCTTCACGCGGGGATTGACGAAGCTGTACTGTCTTAGTGAATAAATACAGTGCGTTCAGTTTCATCCCGTGAGTTCGACAGCTTGACTAAAATTGTGACCCTCCACCACGAAATGAGTCGCATGTCACCTCGCGCGGTTCTGCGCTAGGCTTAATATAAGTCCGGGGAGTGTCTGGTAACAGTGTGAGGGTCACCTTAGTCACAGGCTTATAACTCCTTCGCTCTTTTCTAAAACGGTTTTCATCACTGGATAGAGCATAACAAATTTACTCTTTAGGAAAATTTAAAAATATGATAATCATGCAAAGGTGACATGCGACTCATTCCGTGGTGGAGGGTCACAAATGTAGTAATTTCGCCTTACGCGACTTGTTTTTTCTAGCGGAAGACACCTCCCTTCCCAGACACCTCCTGTTTAAAACCTGATTTTCTCCGATTTTTGTAGGGTTAAATTGGGGAGCTGTAAACAGCAGTCAACGACAGGAGCGATAGGGACAGAACTGCGCTAGCCACCCCTCTCTTCGTTTCTTACCTGGACCCAGTCATAATCTGCAGCTTACGCGTGCTAAGCCAGAGGATGAGGATGACCCTGGTATAGAAGAAGATCTGGACATAACTGCGATAGCGTTCACCGACTCACCCCTTAAGGCTGACCTTAATTGAGCCCGAAATTGACTTCGCTAAGTTTTTTTTATACCAACAATTCAGTGTTAAAACTTCACAAAGCCGACTTCGCATAATTCAAAACAATGCTTGCTTTACAGTACGTGCTACCCACCCCAGCCCCGTTTCTTACCTGGACCCAGTCATGTTCTGCAGCTGCCGTGTGCTGAGCCAGAGGATGAGGATGACCCTGGTGTAGCAGAAGAAGAGCACCAAGGCGGGCAGAGCGAAGAGCAGGGTCAGCTGCCAGGCCGCCCAGGCCAGGCGTCCAGTGTCGTCCATACCGAAGTCTCCACACATGACCACCTCGGCGTGCGACGAGTTGTTGTAGTAGATGTTCACCTCTGTGTCCTGCAATGACAGGTAGGAAATACAAATTTTTATACGCGAACTGGACAACTTGGAATAAATCGCGCAACACACTTTTAAGATTGCCAGAACGGTGGGTTTTTCTTTCTGCAAAGGGACAGTTCTTGCAGTCAAAACTGTACTGTTCACCTCAGGGTCCTGCAATGACAGAAAAAAAAGATAGACGGCTGACGTTCCAAAGTTTAGCATCAAAAAAACAAGAATTATATGTTATTGGAACGTTTCATTATTGACATTATTCATTGTCATCATTTTCACGAGTTTTCATTCCCAAGCACCTGGGAAATAAATGTCATGTTCCCCGGGGAATAAATCCCCGGTTACCATAGTTGCAGGAAGCCCTATTACATGGATAATCAAAAGCAAACCCAATAGAAACGCTCGAGGATTCTTCGGCTCTTTTCATTGGCGTTTCCCCAGACCTAAACAGACGACACTGCTTCGCCAAGTTCCAAATACGAACTGGCAAACTGGCAAATGTAAACAAAAAACAAAACTACCTCATCAAAGGTCATACATTTATGCTTTATCGCAAACAAATGAAACCTATCGATATGTTTTATCTTCTCACAAAGTCATGGAGTGCGTGTATCTCTGTTTGGAGAAACACGAACGTCAAATCCAAGTCAAACCAATTGACCCCTGACACACACATTTTGACCCGTGCACAAGACGTTGTATCGATAAACTAAGCGCAAATAAAAAAAAAATAATAAAAAAGCAAAGAACATAGCAACAAGAAATGAAGACATCTGACAAAGCCGAGCAAGCAGAATGACAAGTCTAATGAAAAACAGAGAGGCAATGAGAAACAAGATCGCGATTATCTTTCCTTCGCGGCACGACGCAAATCGTTTGTGTCCTTTGACCCAATTCGTGCAGTGCTGCAGGATGCAAATCTTCTGTGACCTTTGACTCAACGTAGCTCTTCAATATTCGATTACTAATATTTACCACTGAAAACCGAGGGGTGGAATACCGAGAGGGGCAGGGTGGTAGGGCGATGGTGAAATGTAATGAAGAGACACGTGTAGCAATAAGAGAAAACCGATTCTGCAATAACACAAACAAGAACAAACCCAACACTGACCTATATGAATATTTAATCAATAATATGATCGTCTGCGTTGCAGGTGTGCAAGTGAAGGGTTGGGGGGGGGGGGGTAACTTGATCATTAATTTGTGTGTGTCAGTGTTTGTGTTCATGGACTGATTGTGAGGGAGGGGAAG
>NC_090249.1:15762923-15765423 GCF_037325665.1 Littorina saxatilis
TTTGTGAACAAGAAACAATTGACAAGTGGCTCTATCCCATCTCCCCCCTTCCCCCGTCGCGATATAACCTTCGTGGTTGAAAACGACGTTAAACACCAAATAAACAAACAAATGAAAGGGTCAGTGGAATTGTGCGTCGAGACAGTAGATTCGTGTAGATTGTACGTCTTTTTGTGTGTGCGTTGTCGTGCTTTAACTAAATAATTTACGGTAAACTGGGAATCGAGAAGACGGTGATGCTGACGACGACGATGACGACAAAGACGACGACTATGACGATGACGATGACGATGATGATGATGATGATGATGATAATGATGATGATAATGATAATATGTGTGTTTGTGTGTGTGTGTCGGTGAGAGCGAGAGTGTGTGTGTGTGTGTGTATGTGTGTGTGTGTGTGTGTGTGTGTGTGTGTGTGTGTGTGAAATCCGGCTTTTTAAGAAAGTTGAGGTGGCATTGTGACCTGACGATCTCATTCTTTGATCAGATTGATTGAAGTTTTAGTCAAGCAATCTTTGAACCAGTCCGGACTTTGGGATTGCATTTTTGCTTAGAGAGAATACATTTAATTCATTTATTTGTATATCGAAATTAAATCAAAATGATATTCAAAATGTCCATGCTTCGCGGAGACCAGCGCGACCCGTTTTATTCGTTTTGTTTCGCGAAGCCTAGTCTTAATTGTCTAAAACAATTGATTGAATCAGGATTATCAGTGGTGATCTTTCAGTTTCAGGCCGACAGATTGACTAAATGTTTTGATATTGCTTCACGCGTCTTGTTTTTATCATATGGGTCTCCAAGTCTGAGAGTAGATAGTCCTGTAAGCCCAATCTGGCAATTATTGTACTAGTCCGTGGTACTCTTGTACGTTAAACGCGCAGATTAGCGTATAATGCACGTCTTTCTTTTAAATGCAGGTCTCTTAGGTTGATAATTGACAGCCTGGTTTGCCGTTTCAAGACACAACTGCGTGCCTCCCCCCCCCCCCCCTTGGCCTTGCACTTATGATCTGGCTTACATTTTGATGGAAACACTGCCCAATGTGCAATTGTACATGTAAGCATAAGACCAAGTGCGCACGGAAAAGATCATGTAATCCATGTCAGAGTTCGGTGGGTTATAGAAACACGAACATTCCAAGCATACATCCCCAGACAGCAGCGTATGGCTGCCTAACGATGGCGGGGTAAAAACGGTCATACTCGTAAAAAGCCACTCGTGCAAAAACAATACACACGATCGAGTGTACCGGGGAGTTTCAGCTCATGAACGCAGATGAAGAAGAAGACACTAAACATTTTGACGACAGATGGTGACAGAAATACCTTTTTAGCTCGAGCGACACTTCGAACCACAGTTCCTGCTTCGTGGGTAAACGATTTGGGATAGGGAAGTATAACTTCCATTGATTCCAGCGACTTGATATGTAAAAAGTTGCGTTAAATTAACTCTACGTCCTTTATTTTTCATTTTATATCCTTTTCGTTCAAGTGTAGGCAGACTCTTGACAAAGTTGGGACGAATCAAGTCCACGTGTGCGTTTGATTCCATTACCCCGCCTGTGGCTGTTCTTTACGAATGTTATATAGGTCTGTTCGTTGTTGTTCGGGATGAGTCTGGCCACCCATCACAAACAGACATGTTCATTACTTACTATTATGCCGTTTGTGTGGGCTTCTCCGGGTAAAACTCACCCCATCATCAGCAATCAGTTCACAACTATATACAATTTCTGGCAGGGCAATCTTTACTTTTGCCGGCCGCGTTTGTTGGCATATTAATTTCTACCGCTATAATGGTTTGTTTAGCGAAGCCGTACTGACGACAGAATACCTTAAAGGCCATCGCCGCCTCGTGAAAACAGTTCGTCTCACTGTCACAGATCTAGCCATGCTTTAACATGGAATAAGACTATTCATTCACTTAGTCACATACCAAAACTCAACCCACTGACTGCTTGTTGCTGTGAGTTGGAATTTATTTGATGAATTAATTTCTGAATAGGCACGAGATTAATTCTTGAACAAAACCAAACACTGCTAACAGAGAGCACCGAGGCTGCTAATTTTGGTATGTGGCCAAGTGGAGGGATGGTCTTATCCGATGTCAAATCTTGACCACACATGAGACGGCTAGGCGAACTGTTTTCACAAGGGCCCTTTAAATAGATACTCGTCGCAAAAAACAACGGCCTCAAAGCGTCCCAATATCTACACAGTTCGGGTAGGGGGTTGTAATGATATCATCACACACCAGGAATACCTAAACATCAGTGTTTAAACGTTCAATCATTCAAATTTCAAACACTGTGTTTGAATAACTTGATATTTGCAATCTGTACATTCTTTATGCACTCTGTGTTAGTTGTCGCTTCGTTCTCAGTTTTGCCTTTGTCATCGGTGAAACCTGCACGCATTTGCAAAGTAGATTAACAGAATCAGACACACGTCGTCATAAACTTTTGCTGTATTATAAAATTGTAAATCGTTTAA
>NC_090249.1:15770423-15797923 GCF_037325665.1 Littorina saxatilis
AGGGAGTGAGTGAGCAGGAGTGAAAGAGAGGGAGGCAGTGAGTAGGAGTGAAAGAGAGGGAGTGAGTGAGTAGGAGTGAAAGAGAGGGAGGCAGTGAATAGGAGTGAAAGAGAGTGAGTAGGAGTGAAAGAGAGGGAGGCAGTGAGTAGGAGTGAAAGAGAGGGAGGCAGTGAGTAGGAGTGAAAGAGAGGCAGGCAGTGAGTAGGTGTGAAAGAGAGGAAAGCAGTGAGTATAGGAGTGAAAGAGAGGGAGGCAGTGAGTAGGAGTGAAAGAGAGGGAGGCAGTGAGTAGGAGTGAAAGAGAGTGAGGCAGTGAGTATAGGAATGAAAGAGAGGGAGGCAGTGAGTAGGAGTGAAAGAGAGGGAGGCAGTGATTAGGAGTGAAAGAGAGGGAGTGAGTGAGTAGGAGTGAAAGAGAGGGAGGCAGTGATTAGGAGTGAAAGAGAGGGAGTGAGTGAGTAGGAGTGAAAGAGAGGGAGTGAGTGAGTATGAATGAAACAGAGGGAGGCAGTGAGTAGGAGTGAAAGAGAGGGAGGCAATGAGTAGGAGTAAAAGAGAGGGCGGCAGTGAGTAGGAGTGAAAGAGAGGGAGGCAGTGAGTAGGAGTGAAAGAGAGGGAGGCAGTGAGTAGGAGTGAAAGAGAGGGAGTGAGTGAGTAGGAGTGAAAGAGAGGGAGGCAGTGAGTAGGAGTGAAAGAGAGGGAGTGAATGAGAAGGAGTGAAAGAGAGGGAGTGAATGAGTAAGAGTGAAAGAGAGGGAGGCAGTGAATAGGAGTGAAAGAGAGGGAGTGAGTAGGAGTGAAAAAGAGGGAGTGAGTGAGTAGGAGTGAAAGAGAGGGAGTGGGTGAGTAGGAGTGAAAGAGAGGGAGGCAGTGAGTAGGAGTGAAAGATAGGGAGTTAGTAGAAGTGAAAGAGAGGGAGTGAGTGAGTAGGAGTGAAAGAGAGGGAGGCAGTGAGTAGGAGTGAAAGATAGGGAGTTAGTAGAAGTGAAAGAGAGGGAGTGAGTGAGTAGGAGTGAAAGAGAGAGAGGGCGTGAGGAGGGCAGAAACAGAGTTGGAAGCAATGCAGAGGATGGGATGGGATGGGATGGAAAGACTCAGGACTCAGGACAGGATGGAAAGAGGTAGGGGGTGAGGAGGATAGAAAGATAATTTTTGAGGAGGGTAGAAAGAGAAGGAGTGAATGTCGGGGACAGAAAAAGAGAGAGGGAGTGAGGAAGATAGAACAAGTCGCGTAAGGCAAAATTACTACATTTAGTCAAGCTGTGGAACTCACAGAATGAAACTGAACGTAGTCCGCCGCTAGTGCAAAAGGCAGTGAAAGTGACGAGCCTGTTTGGCGCGGTAGCGGTTGCGCTGTGCTTCATAGCACGCTTTACTGTACCTCTCTTCGTTTTAACTTTCTGAGCGTGTTTTTAATCCAAACATATCATATCTATATGTTTTTGGAATCAGGAACCAACAAGGAATAAGATGAAATAGTTTTTAAAACGATTTCGGAAATTCAATTTTGATCATAATTTTTATATTTTTAATTTTCAGACCTTGTTTTTAATCCGAATATAACATATTTATATGTTTTTGGAATCAGAACATGATGAAGAATAAAATAAAAGTAATTTTGGATCGTTTTATAAAAAGATAATTTTAATTACAATTTTCAGATTTTTAATGACCAAAGTCATTAATTATTTTGTAAGCCTCCATGCTGAAATGCAATACCGAAGTCCGGCCTTCGTCGAAGATTGCTTGGCCAAAATTTCAATCAATTTGATTGAAAATTAAGGGTGTGACAGTGCCGCCTCAACTTTTATAAAACGCCGGATATGACGTCATAAAATACATTTATCGAAAAAATGAAAAAAATATCTGGTGATATCATACCCAGGAACTCTCATGTAAAATTTCATAAAGATCGGTCCGGTAGTTTACTCTGAATCGCTCTACACACACACACGCACAGACACACACACAGACACAGACACAGACACACAGACACACACACACACACACACACACACACACACACACACACACACACACACACACACACACACATACACCACGACCCTCGTCTCGATTCCCCCTCTATGTTAAAACATTTAGTCAAAACTTAACTAAATGTAACAAGTCGCGTAAGGCGAAAATACAACATTTAGTCAAGTAGCTGTCGAACTCACAGAATGAAACTGAACGCAATGCAACGCAGCAAGACCGTACACTCGTAGCATCGTCAGTCCACCGCTCATGGCAAAGGCAGTGAAATTGACAAGAAGAAAGAAGAGCGGGGTAGTAGTTGCGCTGAGAAGGATAGCACGCTTTTCTGTACCTCTCTTCGTTTTAACTTTCTGAGCGTGTTTTCAATCCAAACATATCATATCTATATGTTTTTGGAATCAGAAACCGACAAGGAATAAGATGAAAGTGTTTTTAAATTGATTTCGAAATTGTTGTTTTTTTGATAATAATTTTTATATATTTTATTTTCAGAGCTTGTTTTTAATCCGAATATAACATATTTATATGTTTTTGGAATCAGCAAATGATGGAGAATAAGATAAACGTAAATTTGGATCGTTTTATAAAAAAAATAACTTTTTTACAATTTTCAGATTTTTAATGACCAAAGTCATTAATTAATTTATAAGCCACCAAGTTGAAATGCAATACCGAAGTCCGGGCTTCGTCGGAGATTACTTGACCAAAATTTCAACCAATTTGGTTGAAAAATGAGAGCGTGACAGTGCTGCTTCAACTTTCACGAAAAGCCGGATATGACGTCATCAAAGACATTTATCAAAAAAATGAAAAACACGTCTCAGGATATCATACCCACGAACTCTCATGTCACATTTCATAAAGATCGGTCCAGTAGTTTAGTCTGAATCGCTCTACACACACACACAGACAGACAGACACACACACACACATACACCACGACCCTCGTCTCAATTTCCCCCTCTATGTTAAAACATTTAGTCTAAACTTGACTAAATGTAAAAAGAGAGAGGGAGTGAGGAGGATAGAAAAAGAGAGAGGGAGTGAGGAGGATAGAAAAAGAGAGAGGGAGTGAGGAGGATAGAAAAAGAGAGAGGGAGTGAGGAAGATAGAAAAAGAGAGAGGGAGTGAGGAAGATAGAAAAAGAGAGAGGGAGTGAGGAGGTTAGAAAAAGAGAGAGGGAGTGAGGAAGATAGAAAAAGAGAGAGGGAGTAAGGAGGATAGAAAAAGAGAGAGGGAGTGAGGAGGATAGAAAAAGAGAGAGGGAGTGAGGAAGATAGAAAAAGAGAGAGGGAGTGAGGAGGATAGAAAAAGAGAGAGGGAGTGAGGAGGATAGAAAAAGAGAGAGGGAGTGAGGAGGATAGAAAAAGAGAGAGGGAGTGAGGAGGATAGAAAAAGAGAGAGGGAGTGAGGAGGATAGAAAAAGAGAGAGGGAGTGAGGAAGATAGAAAAAGAGAGAGGGAGTGAGGAAGATAGAAAAAGAGAGAGGGAGTGAGGAGGATAGAAAAAGAGAGAGGGAGTGAGGAAGATAGAAAAAGAGAGAGGGAGTGAGGAGGATAGAAAAAGAGAGAGGGGGTGAGGAAGATAGAAAAAGAGAGAGGGAGTGAGGAGGATAGAAAAAGAGAGAGGGAGTGAGGAGGATAGAAAAAGAGAGAGGGAGTGAGGAGGATAGAAAAAGAGAGAGGGAGTGAGGAAGATAGAAAAAGAGAGAGGGAGTGAGGAAGATAGAAAAAGAGAGAGGGAGTGAGGAGGATAGAAAAAGAGAGAGGGAGTGAGGAGGATAGAAAAAGAGAGAGGGAGTGAGGAAGATAAAAAAAGAGAGAGGGAGTGAGGAAGATAGAAAAAGAGAGAGGGAGAGAGGAGGATAGAAAAAGAGAGAGGGAGTGAGGAGGATAGAAAAAGAGAGAGGGAGTGAGGAGGATAGAAAAAGAGAGAGGGAGTGAGGAAGATAGAAAAAGAGAGAGGGGGTGAGGAAGATAGAAAAAGAGAGAGGGAGTGAGGAGGATAGAAAAAGAGAGAGGGAGTGAGGAGGATAGAAAAAGAGAGAGGGAGTGAGGAGGATAGAAAAAGAGAGAGGGGGTGAGGAAGATGGAAAAAGAGAGAGGGAGTGAGGAAGATAGAAAAAGAGAGAGGGAGTGAGGAGGATAGAAAAAGAGAGAGGGAGTGAGGAAGATAGAAAAGGAGAGAGGGAGTGAGGAAGATAGAAAAAGAGAGAGGGAGTGAGGAGGATAGAAAAAGAGAGAGGGAGTGAGGAAGATAGAAAAAGAGAGAGGGAGTGAGGAGGATAGAAAAAGAGAGAGGGAGTGAGGAGGATAGAAAAAGAGAGAGGGAGTGAGGAGGATAGAAAAAGAGAGAGGGAGTGAGGAAGATAGAAAAAGAGAGAGGGAGTGAGGAGGATAGAAAAAGAGAGAGGGAGTGAGGAGGATAGAAAAAGAGAGAGGGAGTGAGGAGGATAGAAAAAGAGAGAGGGAGTGAGGAAGATAGAAAAAGAGAGAGGGAGTGAGGAAGATAGAAAAAGAGAGAGGGAGTGAGGAGGATAGAAAAAGAGAGAGGGAGTGAGGAGGATAGAAAAAGAGAGAGGGAGTGAGGAGGATAGAAAAAGAGAGAGGGAGTGAGGAAGATAGAAAAAGAGAGAGGGAGTGAGGAAGATAGAAAAAGAGAGAGGGAGTGAGGAGGATAGAAAAAGAGAGAGGGAGTGAGGAGGATAGAAAAAGAGAGAGGGAGTGAGGAGGATAGAAAAAGAGAGAGGGGGTGAGGAAGATAGAAAAAGAGAGAGGGAGTGAAGAAGATAGAAAAAGAGAGAGGGAGTGAGGAGGATAGAAAAAGAGAGAGGGAGTGAGGAAGATAGAAAAAGAGAGAGGGAGTGAGGAAGATAGAAAAAGAGAGAGGGAGTGAGGAGGATAGAAAAAGAGAGAGGGAGTGAGGAAGATAGAAAAAGAGAGAGGGAGTGAGGAGGATAGAAAAAGAGAGAGGGAGTGAGGAGGATAGAAAAAGAGAGAGGGAGTGAGGAGGATAGAAAAAGAGAGAGGGAGTGAGGAGGATAGAAAAAGAGAGAGGGAGTGAGGAGGATAGAAAAAGAGAGAGGGAGTGAGGAAGATAGAAAAAGAGAGAGGGAGTAAGGAGGATAGAAAAAGAGAGAGGGAGTGAGGAAGATAGAAAAAGAGAGAGGGAGTGAGGAAGATAGAAAAAGAGAGAGGGGGTGAGGAAGATAGAAAAAGAGAGAGGGAGTGAGGAGGATAGAAAAAGAGAGAGGGAGTGAGGAAGATAGAAAAAGAGAGAGGGAGTGGGGAAGATAGAAAAAGAGAGAGGGGGTGAGGAAGATAGAAAAAGAGAGAGGGAGTGAGGAGGATAGAAAAAGAGAGAGGGAGTGAGGAAGATAGAAAAAGAGAGAGGGAGTGAGGAAGATAGAAAAAGAGAGAGGGGGTGAGGAAGATAGAAAAAGAGAGAGGGAGTGAGGAGGATAGAAAAAGAGAGAGGGAGTGAGGAAGATAGAAAAAGAGAGAGGGGGTGAGGAGGATACAAAAAGAGAGAGGGAGTGAGGAGGATAGAAAAAGAGAGAGGGAGTGAGGAAGATAGAAAAAGAGAGAGGGAGTGAGGAAGATAGAAAAAGAGAGAGGGGGTGAGGAAGATAGAAAAAGAGAGAGGGAGTGAGGAGGATAGAAAAAGAGAGAGGGAGTGAGGAAGATAGAAAAAGAGAGAGGGAGTGAGGAGGATAGAAAAAGAGAGAGGGAGTGAGGAAGATAGAAAAAGAGAGAGGGAGTGAGGAGGATAGAAAAAGAGAGAGGGAGTGAGGAGGATAGAAAAAGAGAGAGGGAATGAGGAGGATAGAAAAAGAGAGAGGGAGTGAGGAGGATAGAAAAAGAGAGAGGGAGTGAGGAAGATAGAAAAAGAGAGAGGGAGTGAGGAAGATAGAAAAAGAGAGAGGGGGTGAGGAGGATAGAAAAAAAGAGAGGGAGTGAGGAAGATAGAAAAAGAGAGAGGGAGCGAGGAAGATAGAAAAAGAGAGAGGGAGTGAGGAGGATAGAAAAAGAGAGAGGGAGTGAGGAAGATAGAAAAAGAGAGAGGGAGTGAGGAGGATAGAAAAAGAGAGAGGGAGTGAGGAAGATAGAAAAAGAGAGAGGGAGTGAGGAAGATAGAAAAAGAGAGAGGGGGTGAGGAAGATAGAAAAAGAGAGAGGGAGTGAGGAGGATAGAAAAAGAGAGAGGGAGTGAGGAGGATAGAAAAAGAGAGAGGGAGTGAGGAAGATAGAAAAGGAGAGAGGGAGTGAGGAAGATAGAAAAAGAGAGAGGGAGTGAGGAGGATAGAAAAAGAGAGAGGGAGTGAGGAAGATAGAAAAAGAGAGAGGGAGTGAGGAGGATAGAAAAAGAGAGAGGGAGTGAGGAGGATAGAAAAAGAGAGAGGGAGTGAGGAGGATAGAAAAAGAGAGAGGGAGTGAGGAAGATAGAAAAAGAGAGAGGGAGTGAGGAGGATAGAAAAAGAGAGAGGGAGTGAGGAGGATAGAAAAAGAGAGAGGGAGTGAGGAGGATAGAAAAAGAGAGAGGGAGTGAGGAAGATAGAAAAAGAGAGAGGGAGTGAGGAAGATAGAAAAAGAGAGAGGGAGTGAGGAGGATAGAAAAAGAGAGAGGGAGTGAGGAGGATAGAAAAAGAGAGAGGGAGTGAGGAGGATAGAAAAAGAGAGAGGGAGTGAGGAAGATAGAAAAAGAGAGAGGGAGTGAGGAAGATAGAAAAAGAGAGAGGGAGTGAGGAGGATAGAAAAAGAGAGAGGGAGTGAGGAGGATAGAAAAAGAGAGAGGGAGTGAGGAGGATAGAAAAAGAGAGAGGGGGTGAGGAAGATAGAAAAAGAGAGAGGGAGTGAAGAAGATAGAAAAAGAGAGAGGGAGTGAGGAGGATAGAAAAAGAGAGAGGGAGTGAGGAAGATAGAAAAAGAGAGAGGGAGTGAGGAAGATAGAAAAAGAGAGAGGGAGTGAGGAGGATAGAAAAAGAGAGAGGGAGTGAGGAAGATAGAAAAAGAGAGAGGGAGTGAGGAGGATAGAAAAAGAGAGAGGGAGTGAGGAGGATAGAAAAAGAGAGAGGGAGTGAGGAGGATAGAAAAAGAGAGAGGGAGTGAGGAGGATAGAAAAAGAGAGAGGGAGTGAGGAGGATAGAAAAAGAGAGAGGGAGTGAGGAAGATAGAAAAAGAGAGAGGGAGTAAGGAGGATAGAAAAAGAGAGAGGGAGTGAGGAAGATAGAAAAAGAGAGAGGGAGTGAGGAAGATAGAAAAAGAGAGAGGGGGTGAGGAAGATAGAAAAAGAGAGAGGGAGTGAGGAGGATAGAAAAAGAGAGAGGGAGTGAGGAAGATAGAAAAAGAGAGAGGGAGTGGGGAAGATAGAAAAAGAGAGAGGGGGTGAGGAAGATAGAAAAAGAGAGAGGGAGTGAGGAGGATAGAAAAAGAGAGAGGGAGTGAGGAAGATAGAAAAAGAGAGAGGGAGTGAGGAAGATAGAAAAAGAGAGAGGGGGTGAGGAAGATAGAAAAAGAGAGAGGGAGTGAGGAAGATAGAAAAAGAGAGAGGGAGTGAGGAAGATAGAAAAAGAGAGAGGGGGTGAGGAGGATACAAAAAGAGAGAGGGAGTGAGGAGGATAGAAAAAGAGAGAGGGAGTGAGGAAGATAGAAAAAGAGAGAGGGAGTGAGGAAGATAGAAAAAGAGAGAGGGGGTGAGGAAGATAGAAAAAGAGAGAGGGAGTGAGGAGGATAGAAAAAGAGAGAGGGAGTGAGGAAGATAGAAAAAGAGAGAGGGAGTGAGGAGGATAGAAAAAGAGAGAGGGAGTGAGGAAGATAGAAAAAGAGAGAGGGAGTGAGGAGGATAGAAAAAGAGAGAGGGAGTGAGGAGGATAGAAAAAGAGAGAGGGAATGAGGAGGATAGAAAAAGAGAGAGGGAGTGAGGAGGATAGAAAAAGAGAGAGGGAGTGAGGAAGATAGAAAAAGAGAGAGGGAGTGAGGAAGATAGAAAAAGAGAGAGGGGGTGAGGAGGATAGAAAAAAAGAGAGGGAGTGAGGAAGATAGAAAAAGAGAGAGGGAGCGAGGAAGATAGAAAAAGAGAGAGGGAGTGAGGAGGATAGAAAAAGAGAGAGGGAGTGAGGAAGATAGAAAAAGAGAGAGGGAGTGAGGAGGATAGAAAAAGAGAGAGGGAGTGAGGAAGATAGAAAAAGAGAGAGGGAGTGAGGAAGATAGAAAAAGAGAGAGGGGTGAGGAAGATAGAAAAAGAGAGAGGGAGTGAGGAGGATAGAAAAAGAGAGAGGGAGTGAGGAAGATAGAAAAAGAGAGAGGGAGTGAGGAAGATAGAAAAAGAGAGAGGGGGTGAGGAAGATAGAAAAAGACAGAGGGAGTGAGGAAGATAGAAAAAGAGAGAGGGGGTGAGGAAGATAGAAAAAGAGAGAGGGAGTGAGGAGGATAGAAAAAGAGAGAGGGAGTGAGGAAGACAGAAAAAGAGAGAGGGAGTGAGGAAGATAGAAAAAGAGAGAGGGGGTGAGGAAGATAGAAAAAGAGAGAGGGAGTGAGGAAGATAGAAAAAGAGAGAGGGAGTGAGGAAGATAGAAAAAGAGAGAGGGGGTGAGGAGGATAGAAAAAGAGAGAGGGAGTGAGGAGGATAGAAAAAGAGAGAGGGAGTGAGGAAGATAGAAAAAGAGAGAGGGAGTGAGGAAGATAGAAAAAGAGAGAGGGGGTGAGGAAGATAGAAAAAGAGAGAGGGAGTGAGGAGGATAGAAAAAGAGAGAGGGAGTGAGGAAGTTAGAAAAAGAGAGAGGGAGTGAGGAGGATAGAAAAAGAGAGAGGGAGTGAGGAGGATAGAAAAAGAGAGAGGGAGTGAGGAAGATAGAAAAAGAGAGAGGGAGTGAGGAAGATAGAAAAAGAGAGAGGGAGTGAGGAAGATAGAAAAAGAGAGAGGGAGTGAGGAGGATAGAAAAAGAGAGAGGGAGTGAGGAGGATAGAAAAAGAGAGAGGGAGTGAGGAAGATAGAAAAAGAGAGAGGGAGTGAGGAGGATAGAAAAAGAGAGAGGGAGTGAGGAAGATAGAAAAAGAGAGAGGGAGTGAGGAAGATAGAAAAAGAGAGAGGGAGTGAGGAAGATAGAAAAAGAGAGAGGGAGTGAGGAGGATAGAAAAAGAGAGAGGGAGTGAGGAAGATAGAAAAAGAGAGAGGGGGTGAGGAAGATAGAAAAAGAGAGAGGGAGTGAGGAGGATAGAAAAAGAGAGAGGGAGTGAGGAAGTTAGAAAAAGAGAGAGGGAGTGAGGAGGATAGAAAAAGAGAGAGGGAGTGAGGAGGATAGAAAAAGAGAGAGGGAGTGAGGAGGATAGAAAAAGAGAGAGGGAGTGAGGAAGATAGAAAAAGAGAGAGGGAGTGAGGAGGATAGAAAAAGAGAGAGGGAGTGAGGAGGATAGAAAAAGAGAGAGGGAGTGAGGAAGATAGAAAAAGAGAGAGGGGGTGAGGAAGATAGAAAAAGAGAGAGGGAGTGAGGAGGATAGAAAAAGAGAGAGGGAGTGAGGAAGTTAGAAAAAGAGAGAGGGAGTGAGGAGGATAGAAAAAGAGAGAGGGAGTGAGGAAGATAGAAAAAGAGAGAGGGAGTGAGGAGGATAGAAAAAGAGAGAGGGAGTGAGGAAGATAGAAAAAGAGAGAGGGGGTGAGGAAGATAGAAAAAGAGAGAGGGAGTGAGGAGGATAGAAAAAGAGAGAGGGAGTGAGGAAGTTAGAAAAAGAGAGAGGGAGTGAGGAGGATAGAAAAAGAGAGAGGGAGTGAGGAGGATAGAAAAAGAGAGAGGGAGTGAGGAAGATAGAAAAAGAGAGAGGGAGTGAGGAAGATAGAAAAAGAGAGAGGGAGTGAGGAAGATAGAAAAAGAGAGAGGGAGTGAGGAGGATAGAAAAAGAGAGAGGGAGTGAGGAGGATAGAAAAAGAGAGAGGGAGTGAGGAAGATAGAAAAAGAGAGAGGGAGTGAGGAAGATAGAAAAAGAGAGAGGGGGTGAGGAGGATAGAAAAAGAGAGAGGGAGTGAGGAGGATAGAAAAAGAGAGAGGGAGTGAGGAAGATAGAAAAAGAGAGAGGGAGTGAGGAAGATAGAAAAAGAGAGAGGGGGTGAGGAAGATAGAAAAAGAGAGAGGGAGTGAGGAGGATAGAAAAAGAGAGAGGGAGTGAGGAAGATAGAAAAAGAGAGAGGGAGTGAGGAGGATAGAAAAAGAGAGAGGGAGTGAGGAAGATAGAAAAAGAGAGAGGGAGTGAGGAGGATAGAAAAAGAGAGAGGGAGTGAGGAGGATAGAAAAAGAGAGAGGGAGTGAGGAGGATAGAAAAAGAGAGAGGGAGTGAGGAGGATAGAAAAAGAGAGAGGGAGTGAGGAAGATAGAAAAAGAGAGAGGGAGTGAGGAAGATAGAAAAAGAGAGAGGGGGTGAGGAGGATAGAAAAAAAGAGAGGGAGTGAGGAAGATAGAAAAAGAGAGAGGGAGCGAGGAAGATAGAAAAAGAGAGAGGGAGTGAGGAGGATAGAAAAAGAGAGAGGGAGTGAGGAAGATAGAAAAAGAGAGAGGGAGTGAGGAGGATAGAAAAAGAGAGAGGGAGTGAGGAAGATAGAAAAAGAGAGAGGGAGTGAGGAAGATAGAAAAAGAGAGAGGGGGTGAGGAAGATAGAAAAAGAGAGAGGGAGTGAGGAGGATAGAAAAAGAGAGAGGGAGTGAGGAAGATAGAAAAAGAGAGAGGGAGTGAGGAAGATAGAAAAAGAGAGAGGGAGTGAGGAAGATAGAAAAAGAGAGAGGGAGTGAGGAAGATAGAAAAAGAGAGAGGGGGTGAGGAAGATAGAAAAAGAGAGAGGGAGTGAGGAGGATAGAAAAAGAGAGAGGGAGTGAGGAAGATAGAAAAAGAGAGAGGGAGTGAGGAAGATAGAAAAAGAGAGAGGGGGTGAGGAAGATAGAAAAAGAGAGAGGGAGTGAGGAAGATAGAAAAAGAGAGAGGGAGTGAGGAAGATAGAAAAAGAGAGAGGGGGTGAGGAGGATAGAAAAAGAGAGAGGGAGTGAGGAGGATAGAAAAAGAGAGAGGGAGTGAGGAAGATAGAAAAAGAGAGAGGGAGTGAGGAAGATAGAAAAAGAGAGAGGGGGTGAGGAAGATAGAAAAAGAGAGAGGGAGTGAGGAGGATAGAAAAAGAGAGAGGGAGTGAGGAAGATAGAAAAAGAGAGAGGGAGTGAGGAGGATAGAAAAAGAGAGAGGGAGTGAGGAGGATAGAAAAAGAGAGAGGGAGTGAGGAAGATAGAAAAAGAGAGAGGGAGTGAGGAAGATAGAAAAAGAGAGAGGGAGTGAGGAAGATAGAAAAAGAGAGAGGGAGTGAGGAGGATAGAAAAAGAGAGAGGGAGTGAGGAGGATAGAAAAAGAGAGAGGGAGTGAGGAAGATAGAAAAAGAGAGAGGGAGTGAGGAGGATAGAAAAAGAGAGAGGGAGTGAGGAAGATAGAAAAAGAGAGAGGGAGTGAGGAAGATAGAAAAAGAGAGAGGGAGTGAGGAAGATAGAAAAAGAGAGAGGGAGTGAGGAGGATAGAAAAAGAGAGAGGGAGTGAGGAAGATAGAAAAAGAGAGAGGGGGTGAGGAAGATAGAAAAAGAGAGAGGGAGTGAGGAGGATAGAAAAAGAGAGAGGGAGTGAGGAAGATAGAAAAAGAGAGAGGGAGTGAGGAGGATAGAAAAAGAGAGAGGGAGTGAGGAGGATAGAAAAAGAGAGAGGGAGTGAGGAGGATAGAAAAAGAGAGAGGGAGTGAGGAAGATAGAAAAAGAGAGAGGGAGTGAGGAGGATAGAAAAAGAGAGAGGGAGTGAGGAGGATAGAAAAAGAGAGAGGGAGTGAGGAAGATAGAAAAAGAGAGAGGGAGTGAGGAAGATAGAAAAAGAGAGAGGGAGTGAGGAGGATAGAAAAAGAGAGAGGGAGTGAGGAAGTTAGAAAAAGAGAGAGGGAGTGAGGAGGATAGAAAAAGAGAGAGGGAGTGAGGAAGATAGAAAAAGAGAGAGGGAGTGAGGAGGATAGAAAAAGAGAGAGGGAGTGAGGAAGATAGAAAAAGAGAGAGGGGGTGAGGAAGATAGAAAAAGAGAGAGGGAGTGAGGAGGATAGAAAAAGAGAGAGGGAGTGAGGAAGTTAGAAAAAGAGAGAGGGAGTGAGGAGGATAGAAAAAGAGAGAGGGAGTGAGGAGGATAGAAAAAGAGAGAGGGAGTGAGGAAGATAGAAAAAGAGAGAGGGAGTGAGGAAGATAGAAAAAGAGAGAGGGAGTGAGGAAGATAGAAAAAGAGAGAGGGAGTGAGGAGGATAGAAAAAGAGAGAGGGAGTGAGGAGGATAGAAAAAGAGAGAGGGAGTGAGGAAGATAGAAAAAGAGAGAGGGAGTGAGGAGGATAGAAAAAGAGAGAGGGAGTGAGGAAGATAGAAAAAGAGAGAGGGAGTGAGGAAGATAGAAAAAGAGAGAGGGAGTGAGGAAGATAGAAAAAGAGAGAGGGAGTGAGGAGGATAGAAAAAGAGAGAGGGAGTGAGGAAGATAGAAAAAGAGAGAGGGAGTGAGGAAGATAGAAAAAGAGAGAGGGAGTGAGGAGGATAGAAAAAGAGAGAGGGAGTGAGGAAGATAGAAAAAGAGAGAGGGAGTGAGGAAGATAGAAACAGAGAGAGGGAGTGAGGAAGATAGAAAAAGAGAGAGGGAGTGAGGAGGATAGAAAAAGAGAGAGGGAGTGAGGAAGATAGAAAAAGAGAGAGGGAGTGAGGAAGATAGAAAAAGAGAGAGGGAGTGAGGAAGACAGAAAAAGAGAGAGGGAGTGAGGAGGATTGAAAAAGAGAGAGGGAGTGAGGAGGATAGAAAAAGAGAGAGGGAGTGAGGAAGATAGAAAAAGAGAGAGGGAGTGAGGAAGATAGAAAAAGAGAGAGGGAGTGAGGAAGATAGAAAAAGAGAGAGGGAGTGAGGAGGATAGAAAAAGAGAGAGGGAGTGAGGAGGATAGAAAAAGAGAGAGGGAGTGAGGAAGATAGAAAAAGAGAGAGGGAGTGAGGAAGATAGAAAAAGAGAGAGGGAGTGAGGAAGATAGAAAAAGAGAGAGGGAGTGAGGAGGATAGAAAAAGAGAGAGGGAGTGAGGAAGATAGAAAAAGAGAGAGGGAGTGAGGAAGATAGAAAAAGAGAGAGGGAGTGAGGAGGATAGAAAAAGAGAGAGGGAGTGAGGAAGATAGAAAAAGAGAGAGGGAGTGAGGAAGATAGAAAAAGAGAGAGGGAGTGAGGAGGATAGAAAAAGAGAGAGGGAGTGAGGAAGATAGAAAAAGAGAGAGGGAGTGAGGAAGATAGAAAAAGAGAGAGGGAGTGAGGAAGATAGAAAAAGAGAGAGGGAGTGAGGAGGATAGAAAAAGAGAGAGGGAGTGAGGAAGATAAAAAAAGAGAGAGGGAGTGAGGAGGATAGAAAAAGAGAGAGGGGGTGAGGAGAATAGAAAAAGAGAGAGGGAGTGAGGAAGATAGAAAAAGAGAGAGGGAGTGAGGAAGATAGAAAAAGAGAGAGGGAATGAGGAAGATAGAAAAAGAGAGAGGGAGTGAGGAGGATAGAAAAAGAGAGAGGGAGTGAGGAAGATAGAAAAAGAGAGAGGGAGTGAGGAAGATAGAAAAAGAGAGAGGGAGTGAGGAAGATAGAAAAAGAGAGAGGGAGTGAGGAGGATAGAAAAAGAGAGAGGGAGGGAGGAAGATAGAAAAAGAGAGAGGGAGTGAGGAAGATAGAAAAAGAGAGAGGGAGTGAGGAAGATAGAAAAAGAGAGAGGGAGTGAGGAGGATAGAAAAAGAGAGAGGGAGTGAGGAAGATAGAAAAAGAGAGAGGGAGTGAGGAAGATAGAAAAAGAGAGAGGGAGTGAGGAAGATAGAAAAAGAGAGAGGGAGTGAGGAGGATAGAAAAAGAGAGAGGGAGTGAGGAGGATAGAAAAAGAGAGAGGGAGTGAGGAAGATAGAAAAAGAGAGAGGGAGTGAGGAAGATAGAAAAAGAGAGAGGGAGTGAGGAAGATAGAAAAAGAGAGAGGGAGTGAGGAGGATAGAAAAAGAGAGAGGGAGTGAGGAGGATAGAAAAAGAGAGAGGGAGTGAGGAAGATAGAAAAAGAGAGAGGGAGTGAGGAGGATAGAAAAAGAGAGAGGGAGTGAGGAAGATAGAAAAAGAGAGAGGGAGTGAGGAAGATAGAAAAAGAGAGAGGGAGTGAGGAAGATAGAAAAAGAGAGAGGGAGTGAGGAGGATAGAAAAAGAGAGAGGGAGTGAGGAAGATAGAAAAAGAGAGAGGGGGTGAGGAAGATAGAAAAAGAGAGAGGGAGTGAGGAGGATAGAAAAAGAGAGAGGGAGTGAGGAAGTTAGAAAAAGAGAGAGGGAGTGAGGAGGATAGAAAAAGAGAGAGGGAGTGAGGAGGATAGAAAAAGAGAGAGGGAGTGAGGAGGATAGAAAAAGAGAGAGGGAGTGAGGAAGATAGAAAAAGAGAGAGAGGGAGTGAGGAGGATAGAAAAAGAGAGAGGGAGTGAGGAGGATAGAAAAAGAGAGAGGGAGTGAGGAAGATAGAAAAAGAGAGAGGGGGTGAGGAAGATAGAAAAAGAGAGAGGGAGTGAGGAGGATAGAAAAAGAGAGAGGGAGTGAGGAAGTTAGAAAAAGAGAGAGGGAGTGAGGAGGATAGAAAAAGAGAGAGGGAGTGAGGAAGATAGAAAAAGAGAGAGGGAGTGAGGAGGATAGAAAAAGAGAGAGGGAGTGAGGAAGATAGAAAAAGAGAGAGGGGGTGAGGAAGATAGAAAAAGAGAGAGGGAGTGAGGAGGATAGAAAAAGAGAGAGGGAGTGAGGAAGTTAGAAAAAGAGAGAGGGAGTGAGGAGGATAGAAAAAGAGAGAGGGAGTGAGGAGGATAGAAAAAGAGAGAGGGAGTGAGGAAGATAGAAAAAGAGAGAGGGAGTGAGGAAGATAGAAAAAGAGAGAGGGAGTGAGGAAGATAGAAAAAGAGAGAGGGAGTGAGGAGGATAGAAAAAGAGAGAGGGAGTGAGGAGGATAGAAAAAGAGAGAGGGAGTGAGGAAGATAGAAAAAGAGAGAGGGAGTGAGGAGGATAGAAAAAGAGAGAGGGAGTGAGGAAGATAGAAAAAGAGAGAGGGAGTGAGGAAGATAGAAAAAGAGAGAGGGAGTGAGGAAGATAGAAAAAGAGAGAGGGAGTGAGGAGGATAGAAAAAGAGAGAGGGAGTGAGGAAGATAGAAAAAGAGAGAGGGAGTGAGGAAGATAGAAAAAGAGAGAGGGAGTGAGGAGGATAGAAAAAGAGAGAGGGAGTGAGGAAGATAGAAAAAGAGAGAGGGAGTGAGGAAGATAGAAACAGAGAGAGGGAGTGAGGAAGATAGAAAAAGAGAGAGGGAGTGAGGAGGATAGAAAAAGAGAGAGGGAGTGAGGAAGATAGAAAAAGAGAGAGGGAGTGAGGAAGATAGAAAAAGAGAGAGGGAGTGAGGAAGATAGAAAAAGAGAGAGGGAGTGAGGAGGATAGAAAAAGAGAGAGGGAGTGAGGAGGATAGAAAAAGAGAGAGGGAGTGAGGAAGATAGAAAAAGAGAGAGGGAGTGAGGAAGATAGAAAAAGAGAGAGGGAGTGAGGAAGATAGAAAAAGAGAGAGGGAGTGAGGAGGATAGAAAAAGAGAGAGGGAGTGAGGAGGATAGAAAAAGAGAGAGGGAGTGAGGAAGATAGAAAAAGAGAGAGGGAGTGAGGAAGATAGAAAAAGAGAGAGGGAGTGAGGAAGATAGAAAAAGAGAGAGGGAGTGAGGAGGATAGAAAAAGAGAGAGGGAGTGAGGAAGATAGAAAAAGAGAGAGGGAGTGAGGAAGATAGAAAAAGAGAGAGGGAGTGAGGAGGATAGAAAAAGAGAGAGGGAGTGAGGAAGATAGAAAAAGAGAGAGGGAGTGAGGAAGATAGAAAAAGAGAGAGGGAGTGAGGAGGATAGAAAAAGAGAGAGGGAGTGAGGAAGATAGAAAAAGAGAGAGGGAGTGAGGAAGATAGAAAAAGAGAGAGGGAGTGAGGAAGATAGAAAAAGAGAGAGGGAGTGAGGAGGATAGAAAAAGAGAGAGGGAGTGAGGAAGATAGAAAAAGAGAGAGGGAGTGAGGAGGATAGAAAAAGAGAGAGGGGGTGAGGAGAATAGAAAAAGAGAGAGGGAGTGAGGAAGATAGAAAAAGAGAGAGGGAGTGAGGAAGATAGAAAAAGAGAGAGGGAATGAGGAAGATAGAAAAAGAGAGAGGGAGTGAGGAGGATAGAAAAAGAGAGAGGGAGTGAGGAAGATAGAAAAAGAGAGAGGGAGTGAGGAAGATAGAAAAAGAGAGAGGGAGTGAGGAAGATAGAAAAGAGAGAGGGAGTGAGGAGGATAGAAAAAGAGAGAGGGAGTGAGGAAGATAGAAAAAGAGAGAGGGAGTGAGGAAGATAGAAAAAGAGAGAGGGAGTGAGGAAGATAGAAAAAGAGAGAGGGAGTGAGGAGGATAGAAAAAGAGAGAGGGAGTGAGGAAGATAGAAAAAGAGAGAGGGAGTGAGGAAGATAGAAAAAGAGAGAGGGAGTGAGGAGGATAGAAAAAGAGAGAGGGAGTGAGGAGGATAGAAAAAGAGAGAGGGAGTGAGGAAGATAGAAAAAGAGAGAGGGAGTGAGGAAGATAGAAAAAGAGAGAGGGAGTGAGGAAGATAGAAAAAGAGAGAGGGAGTGAGGAGGATAGAAAAAGAGAGAGGGAGTGAGGAGGATAGAAAAAGAGAGAGGGAGTGAGGAAGATAGAAAAAGAGAGAGGGAGTGAGGAAGATAGAAAAAGAGAGAGGGAGTGAGGAAGATAGAAAAAGAGAGAGGGAGTGAGGAGGATAGAAAAAGAGAGAGGGAGTGAGGAAGGTAGAAAAAGAGAGAGGGAGTGAGGAAGATAGCATACGCCGATTTCGGGGGAGGCATGCTGGGTATTTTCGTGTTTCTATAACCCACCGAACTCTGACATGGATTACAGGATCTTTTCCGTGCGCACTTGGTCTTGTGCTTGCGTGTACACACGAAGGGGGTTAAGTCACTAACAGGTCTGCACATAAGTTGACCTGGGAGATCGGAAAAATCTCCACTCTTAACCCACCAGGCCCCAGCGACCGGGATTCGAACTCACGACCTCCCGATTAGGAGGCCGACGTCTTACCACTGCGCCACTGCGCCCGTCGAGAGAGAGGGAGTGAGGAAGATAGAAACAGAGAGAGGGAGTGAGGAAGATAGAAAAAGAGAGAGGGAGTGCGGAGGATAGAAAGAAAAAAACATTAGAAGGAGTGAGTTGGACAGAAAGAGAGAAAGGTAGTCAGGGCGATGTACAGCAAAAAAGTACCGATACAAACAATCAGGAGTCACAATGAATCCACGGACAAGATCGATAATTTCAAAAAAAGAAACAACAAAACACATATCATGAAATATGTTTGTTTATTTAATTAAAATAAAAAACGAGAACAAAAATCGTATATTTAAAGAGATACAAAATATGCATCTCTAATCAACCACTCACTCAATGACAAGGACAAAATAAACTTCTTCTTCTTCTTCTTCGTTCATGGGCTTAGACTCCCACGTTCACTCATGTTTTTAGCACGAGTGGATTTTTACGTGTATGACCGTTTTTTACCCCGCCATTCAGGCAGCATACGCCGATTTCGGGGGAGGCATGCTGGGTATTTTCGTGTTTCTATAACCCACCGAACTCTGACATGGATTACAGGATCTTTTCCGTGCGCACTTGGTCTTGTGCTTGCGTGTACACACGAAGGGGGTTAAGTCACTAGCAGGTCTGCACATAAGTTGACCTGGGAGATCGGAAAAATCTCCACTCTTAACCCACCAGGCGGCAGCGACCGGGATGCGAACTCACGACCTCCCGATTAGGAATCCGACGTCTTACCACCACGCCACTGCGCCCGTCCGGACACAATAAACCAACACTACATTGAAAAAGTAACAAAAGGGAAGCAAGAATTTCTCCGTAATCTGTCGATCATTGAATGAAATTAAATATAACGTGTTCTTTCTAAAGTATAATAGTCTAATCAAAACTTCAAAGGAGATGTCTTCGAGTTCAAGGAAAAAGAATACTGCTTTTAAAATGAAACCGTCTTTTCATGCAGAAAATCAGCTTAAAAAGACGGAAAACTAAAAATGTATATGTTTTGGTTAAGGTAAAGAATTAGCCTTTGACTTTATTGAAGCACAGGCAGGCCGAAGATAGAGACAGACACAACGGCATGGGGCAAAATAGATAGGGGTGACTCTTTGAAGTTGTTACAAAAAACGCAGTGGGTGATTTCCATGAATAGCACGAATTAATAACATTCCCAAACTGGAACAGGTCAGATACAATAAATTTCGCTTTAATAACAACCCTCTTGTGGACCTTGTTTCTATCCAAATCCTCGTATTAAAAAACAAACAAAAACAAGTGAACCTCAGCCTTCCTCTCTCTCTCTCTCTCTCTCTCTCTCTCTCTCTCTCTCTCTCTCTCTCTCTCTCTCTCTCTCTCTCTCTCTCTCTCTCTCTCTCTCTCCCTCGCTCTTTCAGTCTGTCTGTCTCCTTCTCTCTCTCTCTCTCTCTCTCTCTCTCTCTCTCTCTCTCTCTTCCTTTGTCTGTCTCCTTTTCTCTCTCTCTCTCTCTCTCTCTCTCTCTCTCTCTCTCTCTCTCTCTCTCTCTCTCTCTCTCTTTCTCTCCCTCTCTTCCTTTGTCTGTCTCCTTTCTCTCTCTCTCTCTCTCTCTCTCTCTCTCTCTCTCGCTCCCTCTCTCTCCCTCTCTCTCTCTCCCTCTCTCTCTTTCTCTCTTCCTTTCTCTCTCCCTTTTTTTCTCTCTCCTTATCTCTCTCTGTCTCACTCACACTCTCTCTCTCTCTCTCTCTCTCTCTCTCTCTCTCTCTCTCTCTCTCTCTCTCTCTCTCTCTCTCTCTCTCTCTCTCTCTCTCTCTCTCTCTCTCTCTCTCTCTCTCCCTCCCTCGTCGCCGCGCTCGGCTAAACTCATCGTAAATGATAATGCCCCAACAGATATGAAATTAAAAATGCTTAACTTTTTTCCACTGGAAAAGCATCTCAAGTTAAACAAAGCCATTTTCATGCACAAATTGTATTACGGTAAAGTGCAGATTTACATTACACCATTATTTAACAAAGCTACCGACAGATATGGGTCGGTCAACTTGATCCCACCGATTCCACGAATTGACCTTTATAAGACCAGTCTTGCTTTTTCGGGTACATCAGTTTGGAATTCACTTCCATCATCCCTTAAGCACTTAAAGTCATTAAAAAGTTTTTAAAAATGTGTCAAAAAACACTTAATGTCTGAGTAGTTTAACGCGTTTTGATTTACCACACTTAGTATTAAGCCAAAGATATGCTGTGCATTGTATATTCTGAACATATTTTTGTTGTACTATTGGTACATGTGCGATTGCTACCAGCTTGTACTTATAATTACTTGCATAGTATGCATTTGATTTTATGAATAACCACATATGTATGCTCTACATGCCTCATCATCATCATCATCATCATCATCATCATCATCATCATCATCATCATCATCATCATCGTCATCTTTATCATCACGTGCTGAAGTTTTCTGACTTTTTAACTTTTTCATTTTTAATTTTTCAATTTTATCATTGTGTGTCTGTGCGTCCCAATGACAGATTGTAAGAAAAGGCGTAGCCTTAAATCTTAATCCTTGTTAAATAAAGTTCAATTCAATTCAATTCAATTCTCTCTCTCTCTCTCTCTCTCTCTCTCTCTCTCTCTCTCTCTCTCTCTCTCTCTCTCTCTCACCCGCTCTCTCTCTCTCTCTCTCTCTCTCTCTCTCTCTCGCTGTTTTCTTGTTTTTGTAACAAAAGAAAAGTACTCATAATGGGACAAAAATACAGACAAACCTTTTTGTCTTTTAATGTCAAACCTTTTTTCTACATACAAAAAGTTTTGTTCTGCGTGAATCAATCGATAAACCTATCATTATCGTTATCACCAATAACCCACTCGATTATCCATCCATCACTCCCACAATCCATCATCAATCAATCAACTAATCAAACAATCAATCAATCAATCATTCAATCAATCAATCAATCAATCAATCATTCAATCATCCAATCAATCAATCAATCAATAAATCATTCAATCATTCAATCATTACATCAATCAATATATCAATCAATCCATTAATCAATCCATCTATCCATCCAATCATCCATCCATCCATCCATCCATCGACCAATCAATCAATCAAGCAAGCAAGCAGAAACTGCAACCATTTGTAACAAGAGCTGAACCTTTGCTCGTCTCAAAAACGGAGAAAAACCTTATTGCACTGGCCATCATCAAGTATTTACTCACCGACTGTCGGACTGACAGCGACTTTGCTTAAACCGCTCTCACATCAATTCTGGTCTCCAAATACAACGGACAAGACATATCGCTTGAAATCTAGGACAACGTTCTGTCCACAAGCGTGTGATTACACCTCAGGGGTAAAAAACAAGCAAAGTACAGCTGGGTTCGAGATGCAAAAATAGTATTTCTAGGGTAGTGGTTATTTAAATGGAAACCGAACTCAAGAAGATGTATAGAAGTCCAACAATCACGTCATCGATAAACACACAGACCAGACAGACAAACAGACAAGATGGAGAGAGGCACAGTCAGACAGACAGACAGAAAAACAGACAAGATGGAGAGAGACACAAACACAGACAGACACACAGACACACAGACAGACAGAAAGACAGACGGAGAGAGCTTTCCCCTAACACTTCGTACTTTTATTATTTAAAAAAATTTTTTTTTTTTACATCACTTACCTCTTACTTTTATTTCACAAATATTCAACGTTTCCCAGTTTAGCATGCCATCAGCCTCTTCGCACTCTCCGATCCTCCGAGCTCATGCATCGAACCTTCATCCCCCAACCTACCCCCCCCCCCCACCCCCTCCCACCGCCCATAAAGAACACCACGCACGTATAAGACTTACATCCATCGTCAACACCAAAGCAGCCTCATTCTCTGAGCTACATCTTTGGCTCCTCGCCTCCCCCTACTGATAAGTCTATGTGATTGTTGGCTTCAATCGAAGATCTATTGGCTTATTGAGGTTGCTTTGAAGAAGGATGGAAGCAAATTAATTTCGCAGGCGGGGGTGGGTGATGGAGTGAGGAATCGAGGTTTGGGAGTGTTGACTGACGGTTTTGATGGGATGGAGGTTTTAGGAGGTCAAGACTGTAAAATTAATTTGAACATTTCTGGGAGATTTTGACTTCTGGTATTTTTGTTGCACAACATCGACAACACGCTCCACAACGATAAGATAAGAAGGGAGGGAGGGGGCGAGAAGGGGGAGGGGTGTACGAAGAAAGACAGCAAAAGGCAATATGTTCCGAAGAAATTTAGTAATATAAAGTGCTCTCACTTGCATTTATCCATAAATCAGTGCAACCAGAGGAGAGAGAGAGAGAGAGAGAGAGAGAGAGAGAGAGAGAGAGAGAGAGAGAGAGAGAGAGAGAGAGAGAGAGAGACAGACAGAGAGAGAGAGAGACAGAGAGAGACAGACAGAGACAGAGAGAATGACAATGATTATGACAATGACAATTCTTTATTTTACGAGGGTAACAGAATATTCATAGGTATATTTTTTTGCATCTGGCCCTCGCCCTAAAGAGGGACTAATCTACTATAATAACTAATGCTACATGAATACATAATTAGTGAAAGAATATAATTTTATGTACAAGAAGCGCATTATATAAAACAAAAGAGAGAGAGGGGGAAGGGGAGGGGATCGTCGGTTAAAAAAAAGACAGCAAAACACACAGAACCAAAGCTCAAATTGCGCTTTGGAGCATTTCAATGCATTCAGGTTTGTTATCTTTTAAGTGGATAAATGTGCAAACATACACACCTACAGCTTAAGCGAAAGGGACTCCGGAGGGGGTACGTGTTACGATTATGTGTTGTGATAGCAATAAATCAAACACTCTTTGGAGAGCAGCTACTGTTGTCTTCTGCGCCCAAGGAGCACAACACACACACACACACACACACATGTACACACACACGCACGCACGCACTTAAACACACACACAAACGCATACCACACTAAACTACCACACACACCACAAAATGAATGACGATATAAACTACACAAAGAAAAAAAAATCATCCACTTTCTTCTACTTTCTCTATAGCCCCTATATAGGATTAATCCTGGAGGTGGGTGTTAATTTGCTCGGGTGACCAACGAAGCTTGGCAAGTATCATGCTAAGGCTTCTCAAGCGGAAGTTTGCAGAGGTTTCCGTGTCTGCCTCATTACTCTTGCCTTTTTGGGTCGCACCAAAATCTAATATTTCACTCAGACAGGGGGAGTCCGCTAGTAGTCGTTCTCATTTCTGGAGCCTCTACCGGGGACATCAGAGGGAGAACCGATGCAATCGCTTCTTTATCGGCGATTAGGTCTCGTTCACGCTTAACCTCTTTTCTGCCCCTTGTCTGCCTCGCTGCACCCAAGAACTCTTGGACATACCATCGTCTTGTATGCCTATCCCTATCTTGTTCTGTGCTTGTTTTGCGTCTGCACCCAAGAACTCTTGGACTTACCATCGTCTTTTTACATTTAGTCAAGTTTTGACTAAATGTTTTAACATAGAGGGGGAATCGAGACGAGGGTCGTGGTGTATGTGTGTGTGTGTGTGTGTGTGTGTGTGTGTGTGTGTGTGTGTGTGTGTGTGGTGTGTGTGTGTGTGTGTGTGTGTGTGTCTGTGTGTCTGTCTGTGCGTGTGTGTGTGTGTGGACCGATCTTTATGAAATTTTACATGAGAGTTTCTGGGTATGATATCCCCAGATATTTTTTTTATTTTTTTCGATAAATACCTTTGATGACGTCATATCCGGCTTTTTGTAAAAGTTGAGGCGGCACTGTCACACCCGGTACCCTCATTTTTCAAAAAAATTGATTGACATTTTGGCCAAGCAATCTTCGACGAAGGCCGGGCTTTGGTATTGCATTTCAGGTTGGAGGCTTAAAAATTAATTAATGACTTTGGTCATTAAAAATCTGAAAATTGTAATTAAAATTATTTTTTTTATAAAATGATCCCCAATTTCGTTCATCTTATTCTTCATCATTTTCTGATTCCAAAAACATATAAATATTTTATATTTGGATTAAAAACAAGCTCTGAAAATTAAAAATATAAAAATTATGATTAAAATAAAAATTCCGAAATCGATTTAAAAACAATTTCGTCTTATTCCTGGTTGGTTCCTGATTCCAAAAACATATAGATATGATATGTTTGGATTAAAAACACGCTCAGAAAGTTAAAACGAAGAGAGGTACAGAAAAGCGTGCTATGCAGCACAGCGCAACTACTACCGCGCTAAACAGGCTTGTTAACTTTACTGCCTTTTGCACGAGCGGCGGACTACGGTCATTGTGAAAAAAATGCAGTGCGTTCAGTTTCATTCTGTGAGTTCCACAGCTTGACTAAATGTAGTAATTTTGCCTTACGCGACTTGTTTTCCTCTCATGTATTGTTCTGTGCATGTTTTGCATTAGTACAAGAACACTTGGAATACCATTGTTTTTGCCCCTCTGTCTTGTTTTATGTTAGTACAAGAACATTTGGAATACCATGGTTTTTTGTGGTTTTTTTTACCTCTGATGTTTTGTACTTTGCATGTTTTGTGTTAGTATTATAGAAAGGACACCTGTAATACAATTGTTTTTTTGTCCCTCTGTTTTGATTTCTGCTTAATTTCAGCCGTTTTGTTCTGTGTTAGTACAAGAATACTTGGAATGCTATTGTTTTTGCCCCTCTGTATTGTTCTGCGCTTGTGTTGTGTGTATTTTGTTCTGTGCTTGTATTGCGTTAGTACTTTAGAACAAATACTTGAAATACCATTCTTGTGTTTTTTTACCACCCCTCCCCCCCCCCCCTGTTTTGTTTTGGGTTTGTACCGTAGAACATTTGAAATACCATTGTGTTTGCCTTTCTGTCATGTGATGTGCTTGTTTTGTTTCAATATTAAAACACGTGGAATACCATTAGCATTGTCTTTGTGCCATTCTGTCTTGTTTTGTGCTTGTTCTTTGTTAGCACAATTAGCACAATTACACTAGTACTTCCATTTTATCTTTGTTTCAGTGCTTTCCTCTAATCAGTTTGACAATGTATACGGATGCGTGTGTCGGGTGTGCAGGGCTAGAGTGAATGTTTCTTAACCGCAATGTCAAGACAAATGCCAAGCCTTGGGCAATTGAAGATTCTGTATTCTGTATTCGTTATTATACCCAGAACACTGCGGCTATCAGGCCACTTTAACACTTAACGCCTATCTCTTCCTTGTTCTCGTCCCTGCCTTGTTCGGTGCGTGGCTGGCCGACTGCACCCTCCGTACTCCGTTGACACTGATTTGCTCCTCCTGTCTTCTCCAGCGCTTGCTCTGTTACTGAAAGGGCACGCGTACTCAGGGCTTGCTCCGCTGATCACAAAGAGCATTTAACTTGTATTTCGACTGTCTTTGTCCGTCTGTTTACTCTCTGCCTTGTTCGGCGCGTGGCTGGCTGCCCCCAAGTACTCCGTTGACATTCGCTCAGTCCTCCTGTCTTCTCCAGCGCTTTCCCAGTAACTACAAGGGCACTTGTTTCTGCCCCTCTCGTACTCAGGGCTTGCTTCGCAGATCACTAAGAGCACTTGTATCACGACTGTCTCTGTATGGTGGTGTACCCCTTGTCTTGTTCGTAAGGTGGCTGGTTGCACTGAAGAATACTTGACCTACAGTTGGTTTTTTGCCACTATTGTCTTCCATGCTTGCTCGTCAGAGGGAGAACCGTCCAAGAAAACGTTTACGATGATTGTCTTTTATTCCTCTGTCTTGTTCCGAGGCGGTCTGGTTGCTACTAATACTAAACTTGGCCAAAACATTATTGCAACAAATTTCAAACCCAAATTAAAGCATTAATCCCCGTGTCATTTCATTAAAACTGTATATGCCAGTTAAGACCGTTCACTTAACCTCCAGGATCACCTTTTGGATTAAATATTTCTTTTACAGGGATCACGTGACCGCCGCTCAAGTAAGGGTACCCTCAAAATCGACCAGACAAAAACGGAAGAGCCGAATGAAAAATTTACAAGAAATCACAATAGGCAAAACTTTGCAACTTTGACAAACGAGAAGAAAGTCAAACCAATTATCTACCCCGAATAGATTGTTTTGTTTTGCTACCTTGCGTATTTCGCCTGCTATGCTATTCCTACAGATGCAGGTGTCGATCGCAAGAGCGGTCAAAAACGGGACTTTTTGTGTCTGGTCGATTTTGAGGGTACCCTTACTTGAGCGGCGGTCACGTGATCCCTGCAAAAGAAATATTTAATCCAAAAGGTGATCCTGAAGGTTAAGTGAACGGTCTTAACTGGCATATACAGTTTTAATGAAATGACACAGGAATTAATGCTTTAATTTGGGTTTGAAATTTGTTGCAATAATGTTTTTGCCAACTTTATATAAAACTTGAGCAATCATTGTATTGTGTTTCTATTTTGTGGTTGTGTTTGTCTCGTAAAGACACCGAGTACTCTTCCAAGATGAGGTCTCTTTAACACCTAACCTTTCTCTGTGTCGCCGGTGCACTTTGGACTACCATTACTTTTTTTTGATCGTATTCAGTGTTATTCTTGAATAGAGCACTTGTTTTGTTCTCAGCGCACAAAAGAACATTTGGACTACCATTACCTTTTGCTCTTGTTTTTCTCAGACTTAGTTTTGTCACTGCCATCGAATTTGTTTTTTTCTTTGTCGTCCTCTGTACTTGTTTTGCAGCTATGCCCATAACACTCGGAATACTATTCACTGTTGCGCAATTGCCTCTGACTTTATGTCTAAAATAACTTGTCTTGTTGTTAGTACAGCACTCCAACTATCATTGCATTTACTGGTTGGTCCGGTGTCAGAATAATGTGACTGGGTGAGACATGAAGCCTGTGCTGCGACTTCTGTCTTGTGTGTGGCGCACGTTATATGTCAAAGCAGCACCGCTCTGATATGGCCCTTAGTGGTCGGCTGGGCGTTAAGCAAACAAACAAACAAATCATTGCATTTGCCACTGTTGTCTTATGTGGCTCAGCATGTTACATCTAAGTCATTGATAAAGCCAAACTCCCCTTTTAAGATCTTTCAGAACTGTAATTGAAAACCACTTTTATTACATTTAGTCAAGTTTTGACTAAATGTTTTAACATAGAGGGGGGAATTTATCGAAAAAATGAAAAACATTTATTTAATGACTTTGGTCATTAAAAATCTGAAAATTGTAATTAAAAGTAATTTTTTTTAAAACGATCCAAAATTACGTTTATCGTAGTCTTCATCATTTTCTGATTCCAAAAACATATAAATATGTTATATTCGGATTAAAATCAAGCTCTGAAAATAAAAAAATATAAAAATTATGATTAAAATTAAATTTTCGAAATCGATTTAAAAACACTTTCATCTTATTCCTTGTCGGTTCCTGATTCCAAAAACATATAGATATGATATGTTTGGATTAAAAACACGTTCAGAGAGTTAAAAAGAATAGAGATATAGAAAAGCGTGCTATCCTCCTCAGCGCAACCGCTACCGCGCTTTTCTGGATTGTTGATTTCACTGCCTTTGCCACGAGCGGTGGACAGACGATGCTACGAGTGTACGGTCTTGCGGAAAAAATGCAATGCGTTCAGTTTCATTCTGTGAGTTCGACTGAGCTTGACTAAAACAGTGAGAAGACGGAGGCCCTTCTCGTTGGAACACGACAGAAGATTGCTTCCCTCACTGTGACCGACCTGCAGCTGGATGACGCGACTGTTCCATTCTCCCCTGCTGTCAAGAGCCTTAGCGTCTTTCTCGACTCCACTCTCTCCATGCAGACACACATCTCCTTCATCATCAAGACCTGCTTTTTCCACCTACGACGCATCACCTCCATCCGTCGCTACCTCACCCACGACGCCTGTGTCAAGCTGGTTGTCTCCCTCATCTTCAGTCGTCTGGACTACTGCAACTCCCTTCTGGCTGGCCTCCCCGCCTCATCCATTCATGGCCTACAACGAGTCCAGAACGCTGCTGCCAGGCTGACGTTGAGGAAAACGAAGCGAGACCACATCACCCCCCTACTTCGCTCCTTGCACTGGGTCCCTGTCAACACCCGCATCTCCTACAAACTGTCCACTCTGGTCTACAAGTGTCTCAACGACTCTGCTCCCGAGTACCTTCAATCCTCCCTGGACCTGTACACCCAGCCCTCCGACCGTCTCCTTCGTTCTGCTGCTGACCCACTCCGCCTTCACATCCCTCGCTCGAAACTCGCATCTGCTGGTCAGCGTGCACTCCCCTCCGCGGGCCCCTCCGTCTGGAACTCCCTGCCGCTTGAGCTTCGCCAGAGCCCCTCTCTTGACGCGTTCAAGAGTAGGTCAGTTGAAGACTCAGTTCTTCCCTGGCTGCGACT
>NC_090249.1:15799568-15809568 GCF_037325665.1 Littorina saxatilis
TTCTCTCTCTCTCTCTTTCTCTCTCTCTCTCTCTCTCTCTCTACCTTCCCCTCCTTCTTTCTCTCCTTCTCTCTCTCTCTCTCTCTCTCTCTCTCTCTCTCTCTCTCTTTCCCTCCTTCTTTCTCCCCTTCTCTCTCTCTCTCTCTCTCTCTCTCTCTCTCTCTCTCTCTCTCTCTCTCTCTCTCTTTCCCTCCTTCTTTCTCCCCTTCTCTCTCTCTCTCTCTCTCTCTCTCTCTCTCTCTTTCTTTTTCTATGCAAATAACCTAGCATAAGTGCGCGGAACCCAACAACAACACAAACAAGTCGCGTAAGGCGAAATTACTACATTTAGTCAAGCTGTCGAACACACGGAATGAAACTGAACGTACTGTATTTTTTCACCAAGACAGTACAGCTTTCGCGTGAAGCTACGCAGGATAGCGCGCTTTTCTGGATTCTTGTTAACTTTCTGAGCTTGTTTTGAATACAACCTATCATATGTTTTTGGAATCAGGAAATGATCAAGAATAAGATGAAATCATTTTTGGATCGATTTCTTAAATTTTAATCGTAAGACTAATTATTCTATTTTCGTTAATTGTGATCACATTTTAAGAGTAAACATAACATATGTATATATTTTTATATTCAGAATGTGATGAAAAATACGATGCAATCAATTTTAAATCTGTTTGCGAAAAATCGATTTTAATGACAACTTTAATGAGCAAACTCATTAATCCAATTTTAAGTCTCCAAGCTGAAATGCAATACCAAAGTCCGGGCTTCGTCGAAGATTACTTGACCAAAATTTCAACCAATTTGGTTGAAAAATGAGAGCGTGACAGTGCAGCCTCAACTTTCACGAAAAGCCGGATATGACGTCATCAAAGACATTTATCAAAACAATGAAAAACACATCTGGAGATACCATACTCAGGATCTCTTATGTCAAGTTTCATGAAGATCGGTCCAGTAGTTTTCTCTGAATCGCTCTACACACACACAGACACACACACATACACCACGACCCTCGTCTCGATTCCCCCCTCTACGTTAAAACATTTAGTCAAAACTTGACTAAATGTAACAAGTCGCGTAAGGCGAAATTACTACATTTAGTCAAGCTGTGGAACTCACAGAATGAAACTGAACGCACTGCACTTTTTCACAATGACCGTAGTCCGCCGCTTGTTCAAAACGGAGAGAAACTGACGAGCCAGTTCAGCGCGGTAGTGGTTTCGCTGTGCTGCATAGCACGCTTTTCTGTACCTCTCTTCGTTTTAACTTTCTGAGCGTGTTTTTAATCCAAACATATCATATCTATATGTTTTTGGAATCAGGAACCGACCAGGAATAAGATGCAATTGTTTTTAAATCGATTTCGGGAATTTAATTTTGATCATAATTTTTATATTTTTAATTTTCAGAGCTTGTTTTTAATCCAAATATAACATATTTATATGTTTTTGGAATCAGGATATGATGTAGAATAAGATAAACGTAAATTTGGATCGTTTTATATGAAAAAATTATTACAATTTTCAGATTTTTAATGACCAAAGTCATTAATTAATTTTTAAGCCACCAAGCTGAAATGAAATACCGAAGTCCGGCCTTCGTCAAAGATTGCTTTACAAAAATTTAAATCTATTTGATTGAAAAAAGAGGGTGTGACAGTGCCGCCTCAACTTTTACAAAAAGCCGGATATGACGTCATCAAAAGTATTTATCGAAAAAAATGAACAAAAAATGTCCGGGGATATCATTCCCAGGAACTCTCATGTCAAATTTCATAAAGATCGGTCCAGTAGTTTGGTCTGAATCGCTCTACACACACACACACATACACCACGACCCTCGTCTCGATTCCCCCTCTATGTTAAAACATTTAGTCAAAACTTGACTAAATGTAAAAAGCTATAAACGTTGTCTCAAAGATATCACTAATTTCGATTAGTCACCATCACGACCTATATATTTTTAACAATGATGAGACAAAATCGCGTAAGACAATAAACTCTTACTATCAGAAAACATAAACGCAATACGATCCAAATCACAATATTGTGGTACACACATTCTACCATAGGATACATCAACCAATAACAAGGCTTGCTGAAGGATTAACAACGCGGCTAAGCCAATAAAAAGTTGGCTGGTAGCGGAAGTGATGGAGGCAAATGCCAAGGGAAACGAGATTGGCTTCCATGTTGACACCTTGTCACCCTGTCACCATGTGTGGTCTAGAAGTAAGAACATCTCATAGCAAGAATAAGTCAGCATTCCCAGATGTGTGGTGCTGTTATTGCTAGAACTTATCGACGACGATGACGATGACGCTGATGCAAAGTGAACCGAGTTTGCATATGAAACGGGAGTTTCTTTAATTTTGAGAACATTTGCAAATGTGTTTGTCATTCAGAATGTCTGTTTGTGTCTGTATGCATGCGTGCATGTGCTTGTGTGCGTACGTTCGTAAGTCAACGACCGGTTCTCTGACTTTATGAACTCCACAGCACCTTGGACCAAATCCAAGGCCAAGAAATATGCAATCGGTGAGGGATAAAAACGGCCATATGATACATTTACGCAGAAATAGCGAACGCTGAAGAGGACAGATATCTAACATAACAGTGTTGTTGGTCTCTTTTTCCGTTTTTATATTTAGTCAAGTTTTGACTAAATATTTTAACATCGAGGGGAATCGAAACGAGGGTCGTGGTGTATGTGCGTGTGTGCGTGTGTGCGTGTGTGCGTGTGTGTGTGTAGAGCGATTCAGACTAAACTACTGGACCGATCTTTATTAAATTTGACATGAGAGTTCCTGGGTATGAAATCCCCGAACGTTTTTTTCATTTTTTTGATAAATGTCTTTGATGACGTCATATCCGGCTTTTCGTGAAAGTTGAGGCGGCACTGTCACGCCCTCATTTTTCAACCAAATTGGTTCAAATTTTGGTCAAGTAATCTTCGACGAAGCCCGGACTTCGGTATTGCATTTCAGCGTGGTGGCTTAAAAATTAATTAATGACTTTGGTCATTAAAAATCGGAAAATTGTAAAAAAAAATAAAAATTTATAAAACGATCCAAATTTACGTTTATCTTATTCTCCATCATTTGCTGATTCCAAAAACATATAAATATGTTATATTCGGATTAAAAACAAGCTCTGAAAATTAAATATATAAAAATTATTATCAAAATTAAATTGTCCAAATCAATTTAAAAATACTTTCATCTTATTCCTTGTCGGTTCCTGATTCCAAAAACATATAGATATGATATGTTTGGATTAAAAACACGCTCAGAAAGTTAAAACAAAGAGAGGTACAGAAAAGCGTGCTATCCTTCTTAGCGCAACTACTACCCCGCTCTTCTTGTCAATTTCACTGCCTTTGCCATGAGCGGTGGCCTGACGATGCTACGAGTAAAATGGCATTGCGTTCAGTTTCATTCTGTGAGTTCGACAGCTACTTGACTAAATATTGTATTTTCGCCTTACGCGACTTGTTTGTTGTGTCTTTATCAAAAATGAAGAATAGAGCCGAAATCTATGTCGGTTTTCTTCTGTTTTGGTGGTGTTTGTGTTGTTGGTTGTTGTTATTATTGTTATTGTTGTTGTTGTTAACCTTTCTTTTAACATTTATTATTAACACTTCAGCGATCAGTATTGCCAGTCCCTCTTTATCCATTGTCTCTCCTTTTAATAACCATCTCCAATTTGCGCACCTTCCTTTAATCCGACACCCCCCCCCCCCCCCACCTGCCCATCACATCCGTCATCCCTTTATAATATGCAGTTTAGTCGTTTCTGCACACCTTACTATTCGGCACTTGCTTTCAACAAAACAAACACATGCACACATTTAAATGTATTGTGCTAAACATTCGTAACAAGAAGAGGGAGAGCACACACTCACTCACACACACATACACACACACACACACACACACACACACACACACACACACACACACACACTCACACATACACGCAGGCACGCACGCACGCGCACGCACGCACGCACGCACACAGACAAACGCACGCACGCAAGCACACACCCATACACTCACACACACACACACACACACACACACACACACACACACACACTAACGTATTTAAAAACATTAAAAAAAAAGGACAAGAAAGGAAAAGAAAGGAAAATAAAACAAAGAAAAGAAATTAAAACAAAAGAAATAAAAGATGAGAACAGAAAAGAGAACGAAAGACGAAAGGACGAACAAACAAAAGACGAACAAAAAAAGACGAGCTCCTTCACCAATGATCTTCAAAGATTCGCAGTCCTCGAAATCAAAAAGTCGACCAGCGGGACCGAGGGACGGAATAGAACTATGCCAGAAACGTCAAGTAAAACTAGAATACAGAAAACATTCAAGAAAAACAAAAACACCCAGAGAGATAAGGTTGAAGGCACATCTCCATGCAATGAGCTCCCCCAAGGGGACATCACCGCGGTTAATTGGGAGTGCGAGCAAGCAGATTTCTTGTAGATTTACCATCGGCTCCCACGGCTGATATCGGGGAATCCCAAAAACTGCCACGGGAGACGATAATGCGGTTACCCTCCCTCTAGAGGGCGACACTTCGCGACAGTAGAAAGAACGGGATGAAGGTGGTGGAGGGAGACAGGGGAGTAGGGGAGGGGTTTGGGGGGATGGTGATTGTGACACAACGAGAGGTGAGAGAGAGACGTAGACGGTGATGGTTTATTCATTAGAATGAGGTGAGGGGGAACGAAAGATAAAAAGGTTGGGGGGGGAGAAGGGGAGAGAGAGAGAAAGAGAGAGAGAGAGAGAGAAAGAGAGAGAGACAGACAGACAGACGGACAGACAGACAGACAGGGGGACAGAGAGATAGACAGGCAGACAGACAGAGAGACAGATGGTAGCAGGCTTATTGCCCCCCGGACAATTGCCCCCCGACAACTGCCCCCCGGACAATTGCGGAACGGGTAGCTTCTAACGTTAACGTTACCCCACATTTCAATAGTACCTTTTCTTCTAATTCAACCCATCATGCTAGAGATCACATTTCTGACCAGGGGCCGGTTTTATAAGCTACTCTTTTGGTTTCCTAAGGGGTTGAAACGGGGTTAAGAGTAAGAGCAAAGATAGGATCGAAAAGACAAGTTAAACGAACAGCTCCTTCTCCCAAAAGAACGCTCCTAGATCTCATGCCGTTCTCCCCCTCGGACAACTCACCCCCTAACCTAAGTCAGGAGCGGTTAGGGGGTCATTTCGTTTCCAAATATGGCGGCAAATGTATCTTTGTTCGTCGGTTACAGGTATAACTTAAGAAACAACATAATGCTGTATTTTGTTTCTGCGGCACATGCGTTTATGGCAGGACAGATTTTTTTTTTTTTTTTTTTTTTTTTTGGGGGGGGGGGGGGGTCCTACCGGACTATGTTTCCTAAAGACTTGTTCACAGGACGCGACGCAATCAATCGAACACTCCGCTTATGCAGTAAAAATAGCACTGAAACCATCATTGCAAAGAGCGCCCCAAACTGGCTTATTAAACACGTCCTGCCTATCTTTCGCTGTACTCCTTGCTATGTCACTTTTGAGGCCCTCTTCTAACCGAATCGTACGAACGGCTTATAAAACCGGTCCCAGGCTTTTACCTGGGATATAAGAGCACCCTTCCACGTAGACACACACCAGAAATCTACAGTGTTATTGCTATCTGCGTATAGTAACATTTTTTGAGGAATCAATGTCGCAGCTCACACAGGTGTCAAAATGCAAAATGTATTTAGAAGAAAAAAAATAGATAAATGAATGAATACTGACATAATGGTTTTCGGCGGCCCTTACTTGAACCCGAAGTCCACTTTGCGAAGACTTCGCGAAGTCTTTTTACCGAAAACTTAGTGCTAAAGCTTCGTGCAGATCTGAGGCGGTACACATTATTGTGCACACGAGAGTAAATATATGTGGATGGAGATAGGGTAATGTAAGTCTACATTTTAACTTCCAATGATTAAGACACGTAGAACGTGCTCTTTTATTCACTGGATCCTTTGCTCTAAGCTTTCTGCGTGCCAATGAAACAGCCTCCACATGCTCATCGCATGCTCTTCTCTGTAAGAGACACTGTGTGTTATGCCAGATTACAGCGATGCAGTGTTGGCTGAAGCTACCTACGGTGTGCTTGGCGACTCTTTGTAGAGCTGTTGTTTTCTCTATCGTTATTACCAAATCGCACCAAGGTCAGCAAAAACGCCCACTAAAGTTAAAGTGCATATATATATAACCTTTTCTGAATTAATCCACGTAATCGTGTCTGTGCATGAAAACACCATGATGACTTTCAAACCACCAATCCATCGTACTTTTAGTAACATCGTCTTGCACTTTATTGTGCACGGTTTCGCACAAAATCCAGATTCTGTCGGCGATGAGAGCTGAAACGTACGAACTGAACCCCTTCAAATAAGCGAACGACGAAGAAGAAGAAGAACCCCTTCAAATTTAATCAACGTCTTCCCCACTGACCATGATGACACTCAGAACCCCCAATGCCTATATATAATAACATCGTCTTGCGCAATATCGTGTAAGGTCCCAACCCAGAACCCATGCAGGCACGCCGAATCTGATTCTGCCAATGATGAGATCCTTTGATGAAAATCAGAGCGATAAGCGTCCTTCACGAATCACTTCCCATTGCATGGAAAGGGATCTCGTGGTTTCTGACATTTCTGTGTCCTAAATGTCAAGACTTGCGTTATCATCGGATCCAATTCTTGTCGCCGAAGCGAAAAATGTGCGTTGTGGTTCATCGAATACAGTAGATCCCCTCCCCTCCCCCCCCCCCCCCCCCCGTCCTTTTAAGATTTGCTTTCTGAGCTGTTCTGTTATAACCTCCGTGATTTTAACTGAATTTTAAGACTACCTCCTTTATATCAACTGGTTTTTTCATATTGTTCGAGTTCTTAAAAAGGATACACTGTGCTATTTTTGAAGATCATAGGAGATTGAATTAAGAGACACAGAGCTTCCATCCATGCTGTCTGTGATTGCTTGAAATTCAAAAGCAGCGTTTTCTGTCGTGTTTACCGTTTGAGCGTGGTCCTTGAGTGCGACATTTAACCACACATTCCCCGTTTTTGGACACAACTCCCTTACACATAGAGACGGGATTCGGCACTGTTGGGTTCCTAGAGACGAGGTTAGTAGCAATCACACACACACACACACACACACAAAAACACACACAAAAAACAACAACGACAACGACAACGACAACAACAGCTAAGACAAAAACAAAGGTAAAGACAATGAGATATATGTACAGGAGAACAGAAAACAAAACAACACAACAGAAGATGAGAACAACAAATAAAAGCTAGTACTGAACAAGAAAACTCGAAACGAAACGATAAAAGCTAAAACTAACAGAAGAAAAACAAAACACGCTAAAACAGACACCTAAAATGTCAAAAATATATCATCCTTTGACATTTCAGGCCTCTCGATTTAAAACACGTTGCCTGGGGTCAAATGCATTTCGATTTTTTCCTGGTATTCAAAAGCCACGTTATACTATTCCGGACAGAAATATAAGATATATGTGGGATGTGGTGTCAGCCTACGGTTGCCATTCGGAGGTGTTAATTTCAACAAATTACAGGGTGCCTTATTTCATGACATATAACCATTGAATTGAATGCCACCTACAGAACCTACACAAGTATAGCACCCCCTTCACCTTCTGATGCCTCCTACACAACTGGCAGGGTCACAGGAACAAAGGCATGCACACAGCTACACAGACATAATAACAGTCAAACAAACAGACAGGCAGATAGACAGACAGACAGACACATACATACACACACATAAGAATTACACACACACACACACACACACACATACACGCACACACACACACACACACACATACACAGGCATACACGCACGCACGCACACATACATCATACACTCACACACACACACACACATACAAGAATTACACACACACACACACACACACACACATACAAGAATTACACACACACACACACACACACACACACATAAGAATTACATGAACATACACACGCACACACACTAATTACACACACACACGCGCACACACACACACACACACACACACACACACACACACACACACAGACACACACACATAAGAATTACATAAACATACACACGCACACACACACACACACACACACACACGCACACACACACACACACACACACATAAGAATTACATAAACATACACACACACACACGCACAACAAGAAGAACCGTGAAACTAAGTCATCCGTGGGCTTACAGCTGCACAACTACGCCTACTGCGATTCCCTTAATCCCACAGCAACAGAAACAAATATGACGGACAGAAAATAACATATATCCAAAAACAAGGAACCAGGCAAAGAACACCAATATAATAGAAACTATAACAAATGATAACAAGAGGCGAAGCCTTCAAGGCTCCCGTAAGAAATCAACAAACAGTAACACAAACTCACTCACTCCGTCACACTATTTGAAAAAGCAACGAGTGTAAATCTGGTACGACACAGCAAGCCATGTAGTATTCTGTTTATCCTACATACTGTACTTACGTGTATTTTACTGAAAATGTCCTGCATTCGAGGCAGCTAAATTGAAGACGCTTGTTTTAGAACCTCGATTTCTTCTAAAGCCTCGTGCAATCTATTACGTCAAAGCAAAGAAACGTCACTCTGAAAGTTTGGTGTGACGTGTTAGTTCTAAAGATTCATCGAGGGTAATTAGCGAGCGCAATTTGTGTTTCTATAATGACGTTTGTCTCGGTGACTTTGGCATCATAAGCAGTGGAAAAACAGGTCCCTGCCAGACTTGCTTGACATGACCACATTTACATGATATACACACGTGTGATTTGAACGATTATTATCTCACGGGTGTCTCTCTCACGTATGTAGGATAAACAAATGTCCACACCAGCAAACAAAGAAAAAGCGATATAAAAAAAAAGGTCTTCACGATATTATTCAGAACCATATACAAAGGGCGACAATTTTCCGAGACTAAACAAGAGAGACAAATAGTTTTTGAGTGTGAGTGATGAGGTTGTATAGAGAGTCGTCACTGCCACCGGTCCCAGCGGACTTCTCCCCTCTGACACGAAAGTGAAAGACGAATGAGCTGCCAGAACCATTTTTTCCAATACCTCCCTTACCCCCAAATCACTCCCCCCCCCCCCCTCCACACACCCCGTCCCCCCCCCCCCCCCCCCCAACCATTCTCTCCCGAAGTCACATACTAGTGTTTTTCTCCATCTACCTTGATTGTTGTCAGGTCTTCCAAGGACAGGTTCACTCTCTGTCTCTGTCTCGCTCTCTCTCTCTCTTTCTCTCTGTCTTTGTCTATCTATCTCTCCCTCTCAGTCTTCCTCACTCTCTCTCTCTGTCTGTGTTTCTGTCTCTCTCTCTGACTTTCTCTGTCTCTTGCACGCTCGCTTTCTCTCTCTCTCTCTCTCTCTCTCTCTCTCTCTCTCTCTCTCTCTCTCTCTCTCTCTCTCTCTCTCTCTCTCTCTCTCTCTCTCTCTCTCTCTCTCTCTCTCTCTCTCTCTCTCTCCCTTCGGCGGATTCAGCATGAGGTGTCTGATTACATCTTGACTTGTCTGGTTTCCTGTCTCAAGTTCCCTAATTTCAGAACTTCTTAAAAAAACAAGAGAAAAAAACACAAACTATCTCAAGACATTTTGTACTCACTGTTTAATGTACAGCCGCACTATAGTTACAAAAGCTACAGAAAAAGTGCCTCGTCTTGATTTTGTTGCGTGTCTCCAGGCAGTTCGCGGAAGATCGAATCAGCACATAGCATGGTACGGATACTTCATTATACTAGCTTGATGACATATGCTTTTCTAAAGGCCTGCAACAGCATCAGGCCTGAAGCTCCTCGCTGATTTCGATGTCTGACCAGTTGCGTCTGAAAAGCTGCTGTCCTGATCAAGAATTGACAGT
>NC_090249.1:15814568-15867068 GCF_037325665.1 Littorina saxatilis
AAAAAAAAAATGTCTGGGGATATCATACCCAGGAACTCTCATGAAAAATGTCATAGAGATCGGTCTAGCAGTTTAGTCTGAATCGCTCTACACACACACACACACACACACACACACACGTACCTAAAGTGTGGATGGTTACCTAAGAGGCGGCACTGGGTGTAGTGCCTTTCTAGTGCACTTGCACTACAACAGCACTGGGTGCAGTACTCGCTCCGGCATCGAAGAATTTTGCACTAAAAAATGCACAAAATTTGACCTATTTCGTCGCCTATAGAGGACGGAAAGAATGTCATTTTGACCATTGTTATGACATTCTTTCCGTCAAAAAAGTCAATTTAACGGTGTTAAATGAAGCGACCATCCACACAATTAGGTTGCCATCCAGAGTTTAGGTTGCCATCCACGTGTGGATGGTTGCCTTATGGTGATTTAGGCAACCAAAACGCCTTTTCTTACAACCGGTCCTTACTTCTAATACAAATGTCTAATAAATGATAAAAAAGTAAAGCAACATGACAAATAAACAAACGAATCCTATACACACCCCTATACCGGGGGTGTAATTAAACGAACGACCCAGCAAACAATCGACAAGTTAGCAAACAAGCAAATAACCACAAACAACAAAATGACAAAGTAACATACAAATGTTAGAGAGAGAGAGAGAGAGAGAGAGAGAGAGAGAGAGAGAGGGGGGGGGGGGAGGAAGGGGAGGATAAAGGAGGGAGTGAGGGAGAAAGGTAGGTAGTGAGAGAGAAATGGTGCGAGAGTGACAGAGATGGTGAGAGAGAGAGTTGACAAAAGAGAGAGACAGAGACTAGAGAGAGACAGATACAGAGAGACAGGAATATATAGATACATAGACGGAGACAGAGACAGGGACACAGAGAGACAGAGACAGATACACAAACAGATACACAAACAGAGACAGATAGATAGACAAAGACAGCGACAGACAGAGACACACAAAAACATATTCAGAATGGAACTAACAGTCTTACTGCGAACCAATAGAAAGAAACGGGGGATTGATGGAAGAGCAAGGGAAACATTGGGGATTAGAATCTGAGTAGGAATGCAAGTTGAAGAAATGTGAGATTTAGCGGAAAACACAGCTGATTAACAGACACAGAGACAGGTGGAAAGAAAAGACTTGAGAAACGATCATGATGATGAGAGACGAGAGATGATGCATGCGTGTCTTCGTGTTTTCCACTGGGACTGGGTGGCCGAGTGGTAACGCACTTGCGCTCAGAAGTGAGAGGTTGCGAGTTCGACCCTGGGTCAGGGCGTTAGCAATTTTCTCCCCCCCCCCTTTCCTATCCTAGGTGGTGGGTTCAAGTGCTAGTCTTTCGGATGAGACGAAAAACCGAGGTCCCTTCGTTGTACACTACATTGGGGTGTGCACGTTAAAGATCCCACGATTGACAAAAGGGTCTTTCCTGGCAAAATTGTATAGGCATAGATAAAAATGTCCACCAAAATACCCGTGTGACTTGGAATAATAGGCCGTGAAAAGTAGGATATGCGCCGAAATGGCTGCGATCTGCTGGCCGATGTGAATGCGTGATGTATTGTGTAAAAAAAATTCCATCTCACACGGCATAAATAAATCCCTGCGCCTTGAATATGTGCGCGATATAAATTGCATAAAAAAGAAAGAAAAAAATCCGTGCGCTTAGAACTGTACCCACGGAATACGCGCGATATAAGCCTCATATTGATTGATTGATTGATTGATGATGCATGCGTGTCTTCGTGTTTTCCAAGCTCTGATCATTTTGCTGTGAGCTCGGGATCTTTCTCGCGCGACTGTGTGCACATGGGGGTGTTCGAACACCGAGGAGAGGTTGCATCTAAAGTTGACCACGAGAAATACATCTCACGCCGAATCGTGTATTTGAACCCACGCCGAAAGCGACAGACTGGTTATAAAGCCAGCGCATTGCCGACTGAGCTACGTCTCTGGTGGTGGTAAAATGTGACCCTCCAGCACGAAATGAGTCGCATGTCACCACGCGCGGTTCTGCGCTAGGCCTAATATAAGTCCGGGGAGTGTCTGGAAACTGTGTGAGGGTCATCTTAGTCACAGGCTTATAACTCAAACAGTTTTCGCTCTTTTCTAAAACGGTTTTCACCACGGGATAGAGCATAACAAACTCTTTAGAAAAATGCAAAAATATGAACATCATGCAAAGGTGACATGCGACTCATTCCGTGGTGGAGGGTCACAAATAATAAATAATAATAATGGACATTTATATAGCGCTTCTCCACAGCTCGAAGCGCTTTACAAGTTCAATTTACAAGTTCAATCAAAAACACAACACGATATATACAACTAATACAATTTGTCTCAGATGAAAAGGAAAATACTCATCAAAGAGCACATATATACATGCTTGCATAAAATACAAAGAATCACAATTTTTCGCAGTGCAGCACAATGCACAGTCACTGATTTAACAGGAAGGATGGTGCCTTTCACGGATGCGTGAAGTTTGACATTTCCCTGATTATGTTTACTTTTACTTTAATGATCATCCCACAATGACTTTTCAGCCCGAAGGCGGAGGAAAATACTGTCGCAGATTCTACCGCCAGAACGGCGTTGGCATTGAAGTAAAACCACCTAACGAATTGCTTGATTACACACAAACACACGAACGCTTCGAAACGGAGATTGCAAATTACACACAGGCAAATCCAAAACCACCGCTGTCGTGTTTGCTTATCGATCGTATTGTAACTGTTTCGTTACTCTTGCCTATTAGTTAACATTGACACGGACGGGTTCACCTTTTGTTTTTTTAAACATATAGTATTTTGTGTAGACACGATTTTTCTTCTGTTTGGTCGATCCGACAACGCTTACACTGCAGTCCCTTTCTGAAAAGCAATTACACATTTTAACGTATTCAAACTCAAATGGAAATGAAGTTCTTTTTACATTTAGTCAAGTTTTGACTAAATGTTTTAACATAGAGGGGGGAATCGAGACGAGGGTCGTGGTGTATGTGTGTGTGTGTGTGTGTGTGTGTGTGTGTGTGTGTCTGTCTGTCTGTCTGTGTGTGTGTGTAGAGCGATTCAGACTAAACTACTGGGCCGATCTTTATGAAATTTGACATGAGAGTTCCTGGGTATGATATCCCCGGACGTTTTTTTCATTTTTTCGATAAATACCTTTGATGACGTCATATCCGGCTTTTTGTAAAAGTTGAGGCGGCACTGTCACACCCTCATTTTTTCATTAAATTGATTGAAATTTTGGCAAAGCAATCTTCGACAAAGGCCGGGGTTTGATATTGCATTTCAGCTTGGTGGCTTAAAAATTAATTAATGACTTTGGTCATTACAAATCGGAAACTTGTAATTAAAATTATTTTTTTATTAAACGATCCAAAAACAATTTCATCTTATTTTTCGTCATTTTCTGATTCCAAAAACATATACATATGTTATATTTGGATTAAAAACAAGCTCTGAAAATTAAAAATATAAAAATTATGATCAAAATTAAATTTCCAAAATCGTTTTAAAAACACTTTCATCTTATTCCTTGTCGGTTCCTGATTCCAAAAACATATAGATATGATATGTTTGGATTAAAAACACGCTCAGAAAGTTAAAACGAAGAGAGGTACAGTAAAGCGTGCTATGAAGCACAGCGCAATCGCTACTGCGCCAAACAGGCTCGTCACTTTCACTGCCTTTTGCACTAGCGGCGGACTACGTTCAGTTTCATTCTGTGAGTTCCACAGCTTGACTAAATGTAGTAATTTCGCCTTACGCGACTTGTTTCTTCTTTTTAGTAGTAAATTTTAAGGGGCTTATTGTCCGTCAGGTCTTAATTGCCTATATTGGACATGAATTGGTTTATACGATTCGAGTTTTACGCCCTCACGACTTTTTGATGTATGCTTGTTTAGGTGGTATCAGCCATCTACACTTATGGTAGAATGACCAAGATCTTTAACGTGCCATTGTGGTGACACGGGGGTGGGAGATGGATACCGTCTCTGGGTCTGCACATAAAGTTGACCCGTGTCCGTCCCGGCCCGGATTCGAACCAGCGACCTCTCGATCACAAGTCCAGTGCTCTACCACCTGAGCTACCCGGGCCCCCCTACATTTAGTCAAGTTTTAACATAGACGGGGAATCGAGACGAGGGTCGTGGTGTATATGTGTGTGTGTGTGTGTGAGTGTGTGTGTGTGTGTGTGTGTGTGTGTGTGTGTGTGTGTGTGTGTGTGTGTGTGTGTGTGTGTGTGTGTGTGTGTGTGTGAATACGAATACGAATAAACTTTATTGTCATGAAACGTAGTGTTTATAAGCCTTAACTGGCTGCAACCGCCCACAAAACACACGCCGAGGCTGACGTTCAAGCTTGCGTCCAATTCGGTTTGTAGCATTAACAGCTTTATTTATGATCAGTCGTGACTTCGTGTTCAGAGTTCATTCTGCGGTCAGTCGTGTAAAATCGCTTAAATGCAATCAAACTCTAAAAAAATGCAGCGGTTACAAATAAAATAAGCAGCAAGAACTCCCCTCCAGCCCCAGCCCCCCCCCCCCCCCCCAAAAAAAAAAGAAAAAAGAAGAAAAAAAGAGGTGTAAAATAGGAGAAAAAGACGGGAGGGAGAGAGGTTGACAGACATACAGAGAGAAGGGGAGAAAGACAAACAGACAGATATACAGGAAAGAGTTAATTGCAAAGAAAAAAGAAGTGAAGGGGGAAAAAGACGAGGGAGGTGAATCAATCTCGTTCATTGCTGCATGCAGATAAACTAAGATGATGATGATGCTGATGCTGATGCTGATGAAGAAGAAGATGATGATGATGATGATGATGCTGCTGCTGATGATGATGATGATGATGCTGCTGCAGCTGATGATGATGATGATGATGATGATGATCGTCGACGACGACGACGGCGGCGATATGTACAATGAATATTACGATGATGATCACGGATAATGATGAGAACGATAATGCCGATGCCGAATATAAAATTGTTAACGATGATGAATCTTCATCAATCAAGCCGCGTTCTTAGCAGTCTCAGGACAGGTTGCTAATGGCAGAGATCGCAAGTCATTAGAGGTAATGGTGGAGCACACAAAGAATATCTTCAGGTTTTTGTTTCAAATTATCGTGCTGGCTCAGCCTAATTTGGAAATACGCACAAGAAGTAAACTGCTCGCAATAAAAACAAATGATGGAAATACTGATCGAATGCAGCTTTCGCTGAGCTTTTTGCTCACAAAACGCATCAATCAAACAAGAAATATATTAAAAGCGAAATGATATGCCCTGCCAACGGCATAACCTTTTTTTTTTAGCAAACACATCATAAAAAATATGACGAGGCTAAATCAGTTGAAAAATACTAGGGCATGTTTCCGTCGGAAATAAGCCTTCAAAGGTTTACATTATTGCTTGTTTGCGCAATACATCGTTTTGTTCGTTTATTTGTTTGCCTCTTTCTTGCTTTCTTCTTTCTTTCTTTTGTCTCAAACGGAGCAATGATATGCATCTAAAAAGCTCAACCATCTTCAAGTTTAAATTATTGAACACTTTGACACTTGACTGATATAGTGAGAGAAAAAAAGTAATTGAAGGGATGCACAATAATATCGTCTGATTATCTTCCTCCACATTTTTTGTAATCCCATACACTCACACACACAAACACAAACACACACACGCACACACACACGCACCCCCACACACACACATACACACACGCACACACATACACACACACACACACACACACACACACAGACACGCTCGCGCGCGCACACACACGCGCGCGCGCACACACGCACACACACTCACACACACACGCACGCACACACACACACAAACACACACACACACACACACACACACACACACACACACACACACGGTCACAAGCACCAGCATGCTGAATTCCCAATAAACATGCCAGAACTGGGCCATTTCTGTTTTTTTGCTGGCAAGTTTGGCAAAGCTGGCCATAAAAAAAACCAATACTGGGCCAATTATGGTTTGCCAACAAAGGCCCAGTTATGGCTTGCCATTACTGGCCCATCTCTGGCATTCCAGTAATATTGTCGGCCAGAAAAATTCCTTAGTTGGCCCACTGTTCAAAATAAGCGTAGGGAGAGCGTGCAGCTTCGCGACCTAGCAGATCCCACCCCGACCAAACCACGCTCATGGAGATCCTCCCACGTTTGGCCCACGATTGACCACGCTCTCCGACAATTTTACAACGGGGTAGAAGCGGCGTCTCTTCTTTTCTTCTTTATTTGGTGTTTAACGTCGTTTTCAACCACGAAGGTTATATCGCGACGGGGAAAGGGGGGGGGGGAGATGGGATAGAGCCACTTGTTAATTGTTTCTTGTTCACAAAAGCACTAATCAAAAAATTGCTCCAGGGGCTTGCAACGTAGTACAATATATTACCTTACTGGGAGAATGCAAGTTTCCAGTACAAAGGACTTAACATTTCTTACATACTGCTTGACTAAAATCTTTACAAACATTGACTATATTCTATACAAGAAACACTTAACAAGGCTAAAAGGAGAAACAGAATCCGTTAGTCGCCTCTTACGACATGCTGGGGAGCATCGGGTAAATTCTTCCCCCTAACCCGCGGGGGCCCGGCGTCTCTGTGTGACTGGGGTTTAATAGAAAGAAGGCTGGAGTGACCAAGGCCCTAGCATATAACCACGTTATGTCCCAAATAGATACTCATTCTGAGGACAAAAATATAAATATAGCATAGCGTGACCAAGGACATCCGCCCTTTCTTTTTACGTAACCCAGGAGCCGTGTATGACATGGTAGTGACATTATCTCACTCAATAGCCAAGAGGACCTATGCCAGGTATCCTTGAACAAGAAGAAAAAAAAAAGAGCAATAACGAGTAATACTAAAACAATGCTTTGTTTATGTTACCTTTTGGCTACACGTGCATGAAGACACGTTTCCGTGAATTTCACACGATAGCCAAGAGAACCTGTTCTCGTCTAGAATCCCTCAACATAACAAGAAATTCCTCCGAGGTAGGAAAAACACCCCCGTCCTTACCATTCTCACTGCCACCAACTGAGAAGGTTATTTCCCTTTGACCATTAATATGTCCCTCTATAAGTCCTTGTAGAATCTTAATCCACCAATAACTCCCTAACCGTGTGTTTGACTGGTCCCAATTTTTGTAAGGACCGTCTCATGAATGTATAGAACCTGTTCACCAAGTTTGGTGACGATCGGTCCGTTCATTCTTGAGATCTATATGCGAACACAAACACACAAACAAACAAACACATCGACCGAATCCTATACACACCCCAATACCGGGGGTGTAAAAACAGACAGGCAATAGCCAGTCATGAGAAGAAACCCATAGTGACAGCATACATCTCCGTTTTATTTCTGTGTTTGCCCCGAGGCTAATCGAGACTACGTGACCTTTTGGGTCTGAGAACTCAACGGCGTGCGCCCTGCGCCATCTGGCGTCTATTCTCGCTTCGACTTCTGTTCTCGTTTGGCACGTTACTTCTGTGGTCGGTGCAGTCTAAAAAACCCAAAATGTTTACACTTTGTTACAGTGCGCGAATGTTTGACCGTCAAAAATAGACGCTATTTTCACACAACTTGCGTGTGTGACAGAATACAACATCTGTTGAAATGTTAACTTTTCTGCGGGCCATTGCAGATGAGGAGCGGATGCAACCAGTTCATGTGACAATAAACACTATTGAATTGATTGATTGATTGATTGATTGATTGATTGATTGATTGATTGATTGATTGGTTGGTTGGTTGGTTGATTGATTGATTGATTGATGTGGATGCAACAACTACACATGAAAATAAACCTTGAGATATTGATTGATTGATATTGATTGATTGATTGATTGATTGATTAACTGATTGATTGAGTGCGTGAGTGAGTGAGTGAGTGAGTAATAGATTGATTGATTTGATGAATAATTTATTGAATGAATCACGCATTGAGTTTATGCTTTGAAAGATAAGCTTATCGATTTTGTTATTTTAAAACATGTACACACAAAAATCACATAATGTCTGTTTCCATTTGCCAACTATCCTCACCGATAAACCCCCGCCCCAGCCAACTACCAAAGCACAAAAATAATTACATCAAGTTACGACCGAACAAACAAAAAAAGCAACACAAAAAACAACAGATCCGTGCATTGCAAGGCTTCCTGGTACCAGACGCAACATGATACTAACACCACAGTAAAGCACGGGTTGTGGCTAGAAGTCGTGGTCTTCAAGTTACATGACACTTTGCCTGGGTAGGTCGTGGCCACTCTATCGAACGCCAAGAGGCTCTTTTTCCTCGATAACGGTTAACGGAGAAAAGAGCCTTTTGGTGGTTCATACCACTTTAGGTACCTTCATTCGTCAATGTACAGAGCAATTGAAGCTTGCGTGGTGTAAGACAATCTTAAGGCCCGGTCACACAGCCCAAAAGTCGCGTAAACGCAAGAATCACGCATAAAATTTGGTTGTGCGTGCTTGTCGGTCGAGAATTTGACAATTTTCGCTGATTTACGCGATGAAAATCACCGATGAATTGCGCAAGAACTACGGAAAGATCACGCAAAAATTACTAACAAACCACGCACTACAGCGCATAGGCACGCAAAGGTCCACGGAAAACCACGTATAATCTGCGCACTATCACTAATGAACTGCGTATGATTCGCGCATGAACTGCGCAAGGAATGCGCGGCAGCGCGCACGTCCGTTCCGCGCATATATAAACTGATGCAACCGCGGCGCCTTGGCATTCCCGTTTCAACAGTCGCGAACGATCACTGATATTCCACGCATATTTCGCGCATTGTTCGCGTAAGAACTACGCAAACTACGTAGAAATTACGTAAAACAGCGCAATACTGCGTAAACTCTCACGCGAAGCCGAGTTTTGAGCTGCTCAAAACCTGGAATCGCGTAAAGCGCCGATCCGGCGAACATCGGCGGACAACTTACTACGGAGGCTCCACGTCAGACGAACTGATGAAATGCGCAAATCGCGCATGTATTGCGTAAGGATCGAATTTCGTGCGTGATTCATGCGTTTACGCGACTTTTGGGCTGTGTGACCGGGCCTTTAGCACCACATTCTCCAAGTTAATCAGAAATGGTTCAGTGTTTCGTCGTTTTTATTAGAAGATTTATTTTTGGAAAACGAATTACAACAAACGTAGCGTCAACAAGTACATTATGAAGTAAACAGCGCCGGTGGTAAACATGATATTAACAATTTCTTAAAGGTTGTTCCTCTGTGGTCAACTTTTGTGTGTGTGTGTGTGTGTGTGTGTGTGTGTGTGTGTGGGTGTATGTGTGTGTGTGTGTGTGTGTGTGTGTGTGTTAGTGTGAGTGTGTGTGTGTGTCTGTGCGTGAATGCGTATGTGTGTGTGTGTGTGTTTGTGTGTGTGTGTGTGTGTGTGTGTGTGTGTGAACGTATGTAAGAGGGTATGTAGTGTATGTGCGTGCGTTTGTGTATGAGTGCTTGCGTTCGTGCGTGTGTGTATGCATGCGTGCGTGAATGTGTGTGTACGTTCGTGTACCACAGACGTCATACTGACTTCAACAGCCACATCACAGCTAATGTCATAGAACTTTGAGATCTCCCTCAGTTGATTACAAGCCAACTGCTACAGACAACGCAGACCGTAATGATCCGTAATGGGCTGTAATTTGTCTGGACGCGCACGTTGCAATAATTTCATATCGCGGAAACACGAGGCTACAAAGAGTTGCTTCAGTACAACCAAGACATTATTATGAAGTACATGTATTTATCTTCATATAAAGGCCCTTTCCTGAAGCCGGTCGTACGAATTTAAGATACTACTGGTGCATGTCTTTCGCTACGACATTCAAGTTCAAGAACTGAACTGTGTGAACTCAAGTGCACCTTTGCCAGTTAAAATTAGTCCTTCTTTGGCTTTGTGTTAAAATTCAAGTTTGAAACTGTTGTTATATGTCTCCCCGCCCCCTTTCATTTTCTCAGCCTTTCCGCCTTGTTCAATGATTAATTCTCCTCTTTTCTCTTTTTGTTTTTACTCTCCTTTTATCTTCTCTTACCCCCACAACTCATTGTTCGCTGTGTGTTGTACTTGTTCATTTTACAGTCAAGTGGTTCTGTGAACCATCTCACATCCGGGAAAGTACGACAAGAAAGTTGAACTTTGAGAACCTTAAAGTTATAGTAGCGAAGAAACCATTTTCATGGAAGTTTTCTTGCGAACTTCACCTTACAACGTTCAATGGACCTTTGCCGCGATGTGATTTAGACACACCATGCGTAACTCTGCTAGTTCAGTAAATCAGTGTCATTTGGGGAACAGCAAACTCTTTTGCGTTGGAGTCCCGAATCTGCTTATCAACATATTTTTTAATGCTGGCAATTACTCATTACCCTAGCAGACAAATACATAGTTAACTTGAGACCTGTGTTTTTTTTTTTTTATTCACGATTATCCCTTTCATTCCCAACTTACTTAATTATGTTAATTCTAGTTATTGTAAAGCGCATTGAGCATATATACATGATTATGCGCTATAGCAAATGTCCATTATTATTATTATCATTATTACTCGGCGGAACATTCTTTGTAGAGAAGATGAGTCCAAGGTGGTGAACTCGCAGCGGATTGATTTTAAAATGCGTCATCAGTTTATGACAGAAAAGACAGTAACAGCTTATGCAACGTCTTGTGCGCATTGTTGTACAAGAACCTGTCTGCAGGTATTTTGACCGTTCAGCTGTGTAGATATAGCCACAGCATCTGATTCTAAATTTTGGCGGAGCAAGAGGGGGAGCGGGGGTGGGGGGGGGGGGGTAGGGGGGGGGGGTTGGGGGGTTAACATATGAAGCAGACTGTTATTTATTTTTGTATTTATTTTTGTATTTATTTATGTATTTATGTATCTATTTATGTATTTTATTTATGTATTCATTTATTTAATTATGTATACGGTAACTTGTTTGCATTACGTGAGGTCAACATCAGAGACATTGTAGCTCGTCTATGTGCAAAACAGTTGGGACACAACATTACCGCTAAGGATTCTACTCATAATCTTCTAGCTAAAAGTGCCGCAAGGCGACATTACCCGTGTGTGTTTGTAGGTGCGTGCGTAGGAGCTAGCCTATGTGTCTGTGCTTTTCTGTTATCACTCTAATTGTGATATCTTCCATCCGTTTTTCTTTTCTTTATATCATCTGATTGCACAGTTTGCCTAATTTTTCGTTTTCAAAGTAATTAAGGCCGATCCTAATGTGCGTCTTCTCTGTCTCTCTCTGTCTCTGTCTCTTTCTCTGTCTGTCTCTCTCTGTCTCTATCTTTCTCTCTTTGTCTGTCTCTATCTCTCTCTCACTCTCTCTCTCTATGTCTCTATCTCATTATCTCTCTCTCTATCTCTCTCTCTCTGCCTATCTCTGTCTCTCTCTCGGTGTCTCTGTCTCTCTTTGTCTCTCTCTCCCCCTATCTCTCTCTTTATATCTCTCTGTCTCTGTCTCAATCTCTCTCTGTCTCTCTCTGTCTCTCTCTGTCTCTCTGTCTCTGTCTCTGTCTCTCTGTCTCTCTCTCTCTCTCTCTCTCTCTCTCTCTCTGTGCATGCACTTTTCAATCTTCTCAGGGGTTACCTTCAGACTTGACCTTTGATCTCAGCTCTGTTATATGAACATTGGTGATTTAATCGTGATTGAAAACAACTGTAGCGGTAAACACGCGTATGACAATGGACATACCATGTCAGTAAATAACGTGTGTACGTGTACGCGGACATTTGATCGATCTCGATGAGCATTGAATAATGCCAAAGCCACCAACATCCCTTCCCCCCCCCCCCCCTGAACCCCTTAGTCATAGGCAGATTGCCTTACCAGTGAACCATTTGAGTCTTGAGTCTGTGTGTCTGTGTGTCTGTGTGTCTGTCTGTTTCTCTCTCTCTCTCTCTCTCTCTCTCTTTCTCTCTCTCTCTCTCTCCCTCTCTCTCTCTCTATCTCACTGTCTGTCTGTCTCTCTCTCTCTCTCTCTCTCTCTCTCTCTCTCTCTCTCTCTCTCTCACTGTCTCTCTCAGTCTCTGTCGCTGTGTCCCTCTGTCTCTCTCTTTCTCTCTCTGTTTCTCTCTGTCTCTCTCTCTGTCTCTCTCTCTCTCACTCTCTCTCTCTCTCTCTCTCTCTCTCTCTCTCTCTCTCACTGTCTCTCTCAGTCTCTGTCGCTGTGTCTCTCTGTCTCTTTTTCTATCTCCCTCTTGTACTTGGTCACAACGGGAACGAAACAGACAAACACAGTGGTTTTGGGTTACCTTAACACATTTTGGTTCTATTTTCTGTCCCTCCTAGGCTGTCCTTGAATCAATCACCTCCCTACATAACGCTCCACGGGGAATATTGCTTACGTCTGAGTTAACCTTGTGTGTTGGCATTATTAGATAGAAATGCGAGCCTTGAAGATGTTGTGCTTCTGGATGAATGAAACCATTCTTTGCAAGTCGGGGCGGGCTAGGTCGAAAAATTGCAGATGTTACGGATGATGCTGTGGCAGTGTGGGAATTCGAAAGAATAAGAAGAAAGATATAGCAGAAAGTGGAGAAGAAAACAACAAAGACGACGACGACGGCGACAACAACAACAACAACAAAGACGACGACAACACCACCACCACCACCACCACCAACAACAACAACAACAACAACAACAACAACAACAACAACAACAACTGTACCTATGACTACAGTTTTATGTTCACAATTTTTTTTTCTATTCACAAGCATTCAGCAGAATTTTGCTTTCAAGTGAATGCAACACAAAATGAACTATTAAAGCCACAGTAAGCCTCCCGTAAACCATCACAAAGCTCCCCGAGCGTCTACATACAGTACAAGCATACTTCCATTTGAACGCTCACCGAACGGGACCATCCTGGCTGCTTTCTGTCGAGCGTGAGAAATTTTCAAAGAATTTATTTTCGTGGACTTGCTCCTCTACAACAATGGCGCCTCGTTTTGGTGCTGGACGGCTGTTATGAATATTCAATACCGGAAATCACGCCCGGACAGTAAGCCTCCCGTAAACCATCACAGATACTGTCAGGCTTTTACACACAGTACAAACACCCTTCCATTTGAACGCTCACCAAACGGGAACATCCTAGGTGCCCTACGTAAAGAGCGAGCAATTTTTAAAGAATTAATTTTGCAGATTGTCTCGAACACTTTTTGGACCCATCCTGAACTCAGGTCAAACATGAGTTACTTCCCTTCGGGTCTCATTCTATCGATGTAAACTGGCGATAGCCGTGGATCGATGATTATCAAAATGTTTTTGGACCGTGGTGCGTTTTTTGCGCTAGACCTAACTTTTAAAATCTAAATAATAAATTGACAGCTTGTTACACAAACATTCTTTAATCATAAAAGAATTCTTTTTTCATCAACACAAGATCAGTACAATTCGAAGTTGTGAAAGTTTGAAAAAAGAAAAGCCCGGAAGCAGGGTCACGCAAGGGTCGTAGCAGACGACGGTTTATGCATATCGCCGTTCCTCTCAACAGTCAAAAGCCATCGCTAGAGTTCTTGTGAACCACAGCCGTTTGTTTCGTGCATAAAAACGTGCTATTGTAAATAAGCTCACATCGAGTCGCATTCAAATTACTAACTGACGACTACATTGTGAAAAAGGGAAACTGGATCACACGGGTTCACGATGGCTCAGGGGTAAGATAAACCACGCAAAAATAAATTCTTTGAAAATTGTTTACGGAGGGCATTTAGGATGTTCTCAATCGGTGAGTGTTTAAATGAAAGGGTGTTTGTACTGTGTGTAAAAGCCTGACCGTATCTGTGATGGTTTACGGGAGGCTTACTGTGCCTTTAATCCATCCTTCGTCCCTTCCACACGAAAATCAAATATATAGCATTGATGACACAAAACAAAACATGAAATGAAAATCTAAATCAAAGGAACACTCTACACAGAGAAAAGAGAAAACAAGTCGCGTAAGGCGAAATTGCTACATTTAATCAAGCTGTGGAACTCACAGAATGAAACTGAACGCACTGCATTTTTTCACAATGACCGTAGTCCGCCGCTTGTGCATATCGGAGTGAAACTGACGAGCCTGTTCAGCGCGGTAGTATAGTGGTTTCGCTGTGCTGCACGCTTTTCTTTACCTCTCTTCGTTTTAACTTTGTGAGCGTGTTTTTGATCCAAACATATCATATCTATATGTTTTTGGAATCAGAAACCGACAAAGAATAAGATGAAATTGTTTTTAAATCGATTTCGGAAATTTAATTTTGATCATAATTTTTATATTTTTTATTTTCAGAGCTTGTTTTTAATCCAAATATAACATATTTATATGTTTTTGGAATCAGGAAATGATGAAGAATAAGATGAACGTAAATTTAGATCGTTTTATATAAAAAAAATAATTATTACAATTTTCAGATTTTTAATGACCAAAGTCATTAATTAATTTTTAGGCCACCAAGCTGAAATGCAATACCGAAGACCGGCCTTCGTCGAAGATTACTTTACAAAAATTTCAATCAATTTGTTTGAAAAATGAGGGTGTGACAGTGCCGCCTCAACTTTTACAAAAAGCCGGATATGACGTCATCAAAAGTATTTATCAAAAAAAAAGAAAAAAACGTCCGGGGATATCATTCCCAGAAACTCTCATGTCAAATTTCATAAATATCGGTCCGGTAGTTTGGTCTGAATCGCTCTACACACACGCACGCACACACACACACACACACACACACACACACACACACACACACACACACACACACACACACACACACACGCACACACACACACACACATACACCACGACCCTCGTCTCGATTCCCCCTCTATGTTAAAACATTTAGTCAAAACTTGACTAAATGTAAAAAAGGAGAAGCAACAACCAATACTGTATTATTCGTAAAACATGCTTTTTTCCCGGTCTCACCGGAACATGATTATACGCAGCTGCTAACAAACAATTCGTAACGTGTCATCTACCCGGTGTATTACATATGTTTATATTAAGCCTACCCCGCGGCGTAGGGATACAAAAAGGCCAAGACCGAAGAGCATTGCGTGGGCCACGGGATATAATGCTTGGAAACATGGCAATGACTGACGAGAAACGGCTGGATGAGGTGCGGTAAGCCTATATATTCACCCGGTAATAAACATGCAATGACAGGTGCGGGGAACATGGTTATTTTCACCCTTTCTTCCCGAGGATAAATCCGCTTTTGCTGGTCCCTATACAGCTAGTACATCTGAACTGCATTAATCTAAACAGTGGCATCAATGCTTAAAGAAACATTAGGCAACATCCCTAAAATGTAAAAGTACTACCTGAAATGTTCAATTTACTTGAGGATTTCATTTAGTGAACATTGGTGGGGTTTTAGAGAAACCAACTGTGTACTATCGTTTACTGGAGAGCATATAATTATTTCTTTAATCAAGAACGACTTCGAGAAAGATAAGAAAAGAGCGTTGAATGCTTTTTTTTTTAAAGATACAGAAAAAATGTCGGTCATTACACCCAGAGACCTTTTTCCCAGTGTCTCAAGTGATGACAGAGACAGTAAGAGATAATAAGATCAGTGTATTACATTACCACTGTTAAATCCACACAAATATTTAAGCTTGAATATAAATTTCTGTTCAACTGTATTTCGCTTTGGCGATTGAAGAGACACTGACCTGACAAAGGGATTAGTTGATATTCTTGAATTGCAAAGATAAATGGATGATCTGGCGAGAAAAAAGTGTTGTTTTTGACTGTCCTCTGCTAACAATGCTTCCATAAATACGAGTCTCAAAGAAAGAAACGGACAGGTACAGTGGGGAATAATGAAATAAATAAGATAAATAGGACGTCCACACCAGATTAATTTACTTGCGAAAATAAAGCGGCTTATCCCAGACAGACACCGGCACGGTTGGCCTAGTGGTAAGGCGTCCGCGTCCGTGATCGGGAGGTCGTGGGTTCGAACCCCGGCCGGGTCATACCTAAGACTTTAAAATTGGCAATCTAGTGGCTGCTCCGCCTGGTGTCTGGCATTATGGGGTTAGTGCTAGGACTGGTTGGTCCGGTGTCAGAATAATGTGACTGGGTGAGACATGAAGCCTGTGCTGCGACTTTTGTCTTGTGTGTGGCGCACGTTATATATGTCAAAGCAGCACCGCCCTGATATGGCCCTTCGTGGTCGGCTGGGCGTTAAGCAAACAAACAAACAAACAAATAAACAAAATATCCCAGACAGACGATGTGAATGACTATATATTGCACGGTAAGGTTCTGGACTTACGATGGAATAAATAAGCTAACATGTTTTAAATCCGGTTCAAATTGTTAAAAAGGATTACAGAATGGCATATGGGAGGAAAATGAAAAGATGGAGAGAAGGGGTTGGGAGGAAATAAAAGCAGAACAAGGAGGGAGGAGAGAAAAGGAAAACAAGAGGCGAAGCCTTCAAGGCTCCCGTAAGAAATCAACAAACAGTAACACAAACTCATCCGTCACACACACACAAACACACACACACACACACACACACACACACACACACACACACACACACACACACACACACACAGTTAAAACTAACGCATCATATCAACTCCATGTATAATTTTCAAAAGAAGGCAAACAGATAAAATGACTGTGTATTTGTTGTTGGTGCAGTTGTCCTTGAACGAGATCTTGTGCAATCCTCACACACACACACACACACACACACACACACACACACACACACACACACACACACACACACACACACACACACACACACAGGCACTGTGTTCATTTGCAAATCTACCATCAGCTTATCTGTCTTTTGCACTGCAGACACTAAGCAATAGGTACCTGCCATGTGGCCACTTTTTCCACTGCTGTCCTCAGTCCCATACTTTTCATCAAGACTTGTCACCATGCCGAGTGGATCTAAATTCGGAAGTCTTCATGTGGCTGAGGCATATCTGACATAGCGTCGATCTTGTAGGTTAACCTCCTTTCTGAAACAAATGGCAAAATGCGATTAGTTATGATGACTACAACCTACACAAATATAAACAGTGTTTTGAAACAGAATAGTCAGGTTATACAAGCCACTTTACCTATGCAGCATGGTAACCCTACAATATGCGAAACATGTCAACTGACTGCAGCAGCCTGGTTCTTAAAATAATTCTGACGGTCAACACAACCAACACACTATTCACATTCCATTTTAAGGAGCAACGGGGGTACTCTCTGAGGGTCTTGTTTAAATGATAACGATCAACTCAGGAGGGAAAAAACAAGAGAGGAAAAAAGAAACCACATCAACCGCAGAAAAATACAGAATCACTGTGACACATGTACCATTAGGCCTATTTACAAACAAATGCCACAGCAAGCTTTCTTTGGACGACTGTCGTTGTCTCAAAACTCACATTCTACCTTCTGTCCGAAAGAATCTAATCTTACGTTGTACTGCCTTGAAAGAAAATGCCAACAAAGACAAGAAAGCTGTTGCAAGGTAAGCTTACCAAACGTCACATAGCGAATCATGATAGTGCGTAAACAGCAAACAGTACAATCAAAGAGAGAATCGAGTCTGGAATGAAACGCGATACAGATCTAGCATTCAAAAACTGTCTTTCAAGTTCAAGGAAGTTGTTGCAAGGTAAGACTTACTAAATTGTACAGACAAAACCATGACAGTGCATGTTTTGAATCTGAGGAAAAAATCGTGATCATTTTGACTTTGAGAACAGATTCATTCCGTTTCCTTATATCTGCATGTTCAAGTAAATGATGGACAGTTTTTTTGGGGCAGAGTAAACTTAACTTGAGACTCTACTGCAAGTCTTGAAATTCACATAAATCGAACCACGAACAATTAAAGACATCCAAACATTACAGGCACTTTAGATCAACTCATTTCACTAGAGGTGACTGCCTAGCACTGTGTTTGACATCCGTGTCTGCTGAAATAACAAGAAATTAAAACAAAACGGATTAACAGTAGGTGACACGTTATCAGAGTGGGAGACACTAGATCTGTCTCTGTACTTACCGGGATACGGCTGCCAGATCGACACTGCGCTTTTGACAGCTCTTCCTCGCGTGGACATTGGAAAAACGCTGTGCAGATCAAATTGTAGGAAATCTCCCTTTGGTAGCTTCTTTATTTACTTTTCTGGAGCTTAGAAATCGAACAACATGAAATCGTCTTCCCCGAATCGGCGAATGCAGAAGTGAGAACTGGAGAAGTGAATCTATACCACAATCCTTCGCGCGACCCCTGACCTGGTCTTGACACCTGACCTGGTCTACATACCACACACCACAGAAACCAGTCAACTGCTTGTACCCCTTCAAAACCCCCCACCACCCGTTTTCTTTGGATACACGCTTTAACTACACACATGCCGACACAATGTTGATCATTGCTTCAATATTTTGAAGATGGTGCTTGAAAAATAACCAGGTGAAATGAGTATTTCGGTGTTTAGTCAAATGTTAAAGTTTCTACCACAGACATACACACGCACGCACACACGCACACACACACACACGCACGCACAGACAGACAAAGTTACGATCGCATAGGCTACACTTACGTGAGCCAACAAGTCGCGTAAGGCGAAATTACTACATTTAGTCAAGTTGTCGAACTCACGGGATGAAACTGAACGCACTGTATTTATTCACTAAGACAGTACAGCTTCGTCAATCCCCGCTTGAAGGAAATCGCTCACCTTCCACGTGCAAAACGTAGTGATATTGACACGCCAGATTAGCGCGGTAGCGTATTGTGCTAAGCAGGAAAGCGCGCTTTTCTGTATTCTTGTTAACTTTCTGAGCTTGTTTTGAATACAGCCTATCATATCTATATGTTTTTGGAATCAGGAAATAATCACGAATAAGATGACATCATTTTTGGATCGATTTCTTACATTTTAATCGTAAGACTAATTATTCTATTTTCATTAATTGTGATCACATTTTAACAGTAAACATGACATATGTATATATTTTTAGATTCAGAATGTGATGAAGAATACGATGCAATCAATTTTAAATCTGTTTGCAAAAAATCGATTTTAATGACAACTTTAATGAGCAAACTCATTAATTAAATTTTAAGCCTCCAAGCTGAAATGCAATACCAAAGTCCGGGCTTTGTCGAAGATTATTTGACCAAAATTTCAACCAATTTGGTTGAAAAATGAGAGCGTGACAGTGCCGCCTCAACTTTCACAAAAAGCCAGATATGACGTCATCAAAGACATTTATAAAAAATAAAAAAAACACTTCTGGGGATATCATACCCAGGAACTCTCATGTAAAATTTCATAAAGATCGGTCCAGTAGTTTACTCTGAATCGCTCTACACACACACACTTTTTAATTACAAGTTTCCGATTTTTAATGACCAAACTCACTCATTAGTTTTTAAGCCACCAAGCTGAAATGCAATACCAAACCCCGGCCTTTGTCGAAGATTGATTTGCCAAAATTTCAATCAATTTAATTGAAAAATGAGGGTGTGACAGTGCCGCCTCAACTTTTACAAAAAGCCGGATATGACGTCATCAAAGGTATTTATCGAAAAAAAAGAAAAAAACATCCGGGGATATCATACCCAGGAACTCTCATGTCAAATTTCATAAAGATCGGCCCAGTAGTTTAGTCTGAATCGCTCTACACACACACAGAGACACACACACACACTCACACACACACATACACCACGACCCTCGTCTCGATTCCCCCCTCTATGTTAAAACATTTAGTCAAAACTTGACTAAATGTAAAAAGGAGGCGTTTTAATTAGACTAAAGAAAGTGTAGAGGAAGTGAGACGAGGAACATAGACAAATCAACAACAAAAAGAAGGTAAACAGACAATTAGTTTCTTACTGATATGACAGACTGACTGAGCATTATCTTGCAGACTCAGGCTGCGAGAGAGAGAGAGAGAGAGAGAGAGAGAGAGAGAGAGAGAGAGAGAGAGAGAGAGAGAGAGAGAGGGAGAGAGAGAGAAAGAGAGAGAGAGAGAGAGAGAGAGAGAGAGAGAGAGAGAGAGAGAGAGAGAGAGAGAGAGAGAGAGAGAGAGAGAGAGACAATGACAATGACAATGACAATGACAAATTCTTTATTTACGAGGGTAGTGGCATAAGCAAACAGGTGCTTTTTTACATCCAGCCCTCGCCCATGGGAGGGTTTAATCCAATGATAATACGTTTTAAAAATGTTGGAATATCAATTAAAGAAGTAATAAACACAAACGATGAACAACCAAACGATTAACAGACTAAACAAAAAAATATATATACATACAAGCAAAAACGTGTGCAACTTCGAGGGAAGAAAATTTCCGTGAACTGAGGAATCAATGGAACAACTACGTTACAAAAAATAACAATGTCGCATCGTTACATAAGTCATGTTATGAAATTAATTAGGTACATGTATCCACTGAAACGTGTAAAAGGTAAAAATAAGGCATCAACAATATAAACATGTTCAGGCCAAGTGAGAAGGAAATGTGCCATGTATACGGAATGAGAAATATCTGTCTTTAAAAGTCTTGGCATTGACGGAATGTCTGAGACCGCTTGGAAGAGAGAGAGAGAGAGAGAGAGAGAGAGAGAGAGAGAGAGAGAGAGAGAGAGAGAGAGAGAGAGAGAGAGAGAGAGAGAGAGAGAGAGAGAGAGAGAGAGAGAGAGACAGACAGACAGACAGAGAGAGAATGAGAGAGACAGAGAGAGAATGAGAGAGACAGAGAGAGAGAGACAGAAAGTCATATTGACGGACAGACGGACGGACAGACAGACAGCAGCGAGACGGACAGACAGACAGGCGGACAGACAGACAGACAGGCAGGCAGGAAGGCAGGCAGGCAGGCAGACAGACAGACAGACAAACAAACAGAGAGACAGACAGGCAGACAGCAGAGAGACGGACAGACAGACAGGCGGAAAGACAGACAAGCTAACAGAAAGATATTCAGTCGACAACAGGATAGAGAGACACAATGCAATTGAGACCCCCCCCAAAAAATAAAGAAAAATAAACACGTTTTCTGCTCCGAAATGTACCAGACTTGAATAAACATGGCCTAGCAAATTGTCTCCAGCTGAACTTTACACCTCAGAAGAAATTCACATTTTGTTACGTGGCCCGAGTTGGGCGACCCTAGGCGCACCGCCTCAACCTACTTCGTTGCGTTTCCGTTCCGATAATAATTAATACTGTACTTCCCGATGCGCACAACTCTGGCACGGAATAAAATGGCGGAACGGATAGCGAATCGAATTCAATTAGAGCGAGATAATTAGGGGTTGATTATCTATTCGCACTGTCGTATTGTGGAGTTTTGTGTCCACAATTGAAAGCGTCCATCATTCCTACTCTCTGCAGTTTATTTGTCGCATTGTGTGTGTGTGTGAGTGGGGCTTTTTTCGGGGGGGGGGGGGGGCAGTTTTGTTTTGTGTTTTGGCCTCCTTTTGTGCTCGCAGTTTGTGCTTATTTTAGAGATAGGATTCTTTTCTCTGCGAGCTGCGCCGATGTTGTGTTTCCACATCATTTAGCGTGTGCTTTTTCTGTTAGAGTAAAACTTCTTTTTTAAGCTTTTTTTTTATTCCATTTTTCGGCTGATTTCGGTCGATGTAGTTTTCGCCCCCAGTGGGACATTTAGCAACTGGTTCGTTAAGCATCAACAAAACAAAACAAAGCAAAAACGAACAAAAAACACGTTCGATCATTGTGTGCTTGCGTAGTGCTTTCTTCTGCGTCTCTGTATCAGTGATGTTGAACGTGGGAGCTTGTTTCTTTTTGCTTTGTCGTGTTTTTGTTGTCTGTGGTTTTATTTTGCTCGATTAGTTTCTGCTTATCAATATTACCCCCAGGATATCCTCCATCACTAGTCATATTTCTAGTGGTCAGTAATTTACTGTGAAACATGTCGGTGACGAAAGATCAGAAGAAGCATACATTTAAGCCACTTCCTGCAATCTGAGTATTAATTACTTTTCTCTCTTTACCCATCTCTATCATTATCTCTGTCTCTGTCTCTCTCTGTCTCTGTCTGTCTGTCTGTCTGTCTGTCTGTCTGTCTGTCTCTCTCTCTCTCTCTCTCTCTTCCTCTCTCTCTCTCTCTGAATCTCCCATTTACACACTCTCTCTCTCTGTCATTTCCGCTTTGTCACGACTTTGTCTTACTGTCTGTGTGTCTGTGTGTCTGTGTGTCTGTCTGTCTGTTTGTCTCTTTTTCTCATTGTCTCTCCCTCTCTCTCTCTCCCTTTCCGACAGTCTGTTTTCCCCCTCTCCCTCACTCTCTCCACCTCGCCCTGTCTCTTTTGTAAGGAGAATAATAGAGGGCATGGCACGGTGGGGGATTTATCACATGACATGACTCGACTGTCTAATGAACTTGCCACATGACGAGACAAACCAATCAGTGCGGAAAAACAATAGAGGGGAGCTAATAGAACTCAGAGGAGTGTAAGGTAAACAACCCTGAGATTAATATCAATCAATCAATATGAGGCTTATATCGCGCGTGTTCCGTGGGTACAGTTCTAAGCGCAGGGATTTATTTTTTATTTTATTTTTTATTTTTATTTTTTTATGCAATTTATATCGCGCACATATTCAAGGCGCAGGGATTTATTTATGCCGTGTGAGATGGAATTTTTTTTACACATTACATCACGCATTCACATCGGCCAGCAGATCGCAGCCATTTCGGCGCATATCCTACTTTTCACGGCCTATTATTCCAAGTCACACGGGTATTTTGGTGGAGATTTTTATCTATGCCTATACAATTTTGCCAGGAAAGACCCTTTTGTCAATCGTGGGATCTTTAACGTGCACAGCCCAATGTAGTGTACACGAAGGGACCTCGGTTTTTCGTCTCATCCGAAAGACTAACACTTGAACCCACCACCAAGGTTAGGAAAGGGGGGAGAAAATTGCTAACGCCCTGACCCAGGGTAGAACTCGCAACCTCTCGCTTCCGAGCGCAAGTGCGTTACCACTCGGCCACCCAGTCCACATATTAGAAAGCACGGTGGGGGGGGGGGGGGGGGGGGGGCATAACACGATATAACCGACCAAAGGATGACCACTGACTGACCACGTGACAAGAACGACCAATGAAGAGGTGCAAAGTCCGCTGGCCCCAAACGGCCAACAGGGTCGAGGTTGACGAGAAAGTTACCAACCGGGAGGTAGTCAGCCGCGGTGTTGGATTGGTTGGAATTAAAGTTTGTTTGTGATGTGATTTCAAACAATCAGACCGCCGCAATATGTTCTCACCTCTCTGGGTGGCACCCACTTTCGCTTCGTGCACCTTAGCCCAGGTATGTTCGCTTAGCAGAACATGGCGGTCGAACGGTCTGCTTGCCGGGTCTGATTAATTAAACATGGACGCTGGGGACAAGGGAGTAAGTGCAGTACACCTGTACCTGTTGCTTCTCTACGGGCGACGTTGAGCCCGTGTACAATTAACACTTTCTTGTTCTCTCTGTTTCCATCTGTCTCTCTTTCTCTCTCTGTCTCTCTGTCTCTCTCTGTTTATATTGCTTATGCCATAACCCTCGTAAAATAAAATTTGATTTGATTCGATTTGAAAATAAAATTTGATTTGATTTGATTTGATTTGATGTCTCTCTCTATCTCTCTTTCTCTCTCTGTCTCTCTGTCTCTCTCTGTCTCTCTTTCTCTCTCTGTCTCTCTGTCTCTCTTTCTCTCTCTGTCTCTCTGTCTCAGTCTCTGTGTCAGTAGGTGTGTATATTGCCTTTGTTGGTGCTGAGTCTAAATAGCTGTGAATTTCTACTAATTTGCACCTGCTGACGCATTCCGCATGTAACTGGAAACAAACTTCGACATAATTATGCCAGTCTTCCTGTACTGTACATAAAATGAGCAAGAAACCGATACTTTGATTGGGAAATAATTTCCCAAGCAGATTGCAACTACAGAAAATGGGTATGACAGATTTCGTCCCATATCAGTGAATATGATTAAAAACAATTACCTCTCTATGAAAATACAAAATATAATGAGCACATTCCTGTAAAAAGTTCACGACCAAACAACCGGCACGGTTGGCCTAGTGGTAAGGCGTCCGCCCCGTGATCGGGAGGTCGTGGGTTCGAACCCCGGCCGGGTCATACCTAAGACTTTAAAATTGGCAATCTAGTGGCTGCTCCGCCTGGTGTCTGGCATTATGGGGTTAGTGCTAGGACTGGTTGGTCCGGTGTCAGAATAATGTGACTGGGTGAGACATGAAGCCTGTGCTGCGACTTCTGTCTTGTGTGTGGCGCACGTTATATGTCAAAGCAGCACCGCCCAGATATGGCCCTTCGTGGTCGGCTGGGCGTTAAGCAAACAAACAAACAAATATGCCAAACGATTCAATATTCTCAATGGGTATCAGGCAAGAAAAGAAGAGCAAAAGGAAAACCTTGGAATGTATCATTGCTCTCCTATCAGAGAAAGTTTACGCCGCTTCCTTGGACATGCGTTGTCGTCTGCTCCGTTCCACCCTATCTCCTATCTCCTCCTCCTCCCACTCCCTCGTGGGATGCAGGCCTGAAAAAAAGCCACCCCAACCCTCGAAAAAAACTTGACAAGTGTCATTTGCTCTCATAAGAGAAACAAAGTTAACGCGCTTCATTGGACATACTCTGTCATCTGCTCTGTTTGACAGGTGAGAGATATTTAAGTTTTACGCCCTCGTGGTAAAGCATTAGGGGCTTGTGCGACGGGAAAACCAGGATTTGTATAAAGAACAAAGGAAATACAAATTAAAATTTGACAGGGTTCATCGCTCTCATAATATTAGAGAAGTTTAACGTAGCTTCATCGGACTGGCTTTGTTATTTTCTTGGTGTTGTCCATCCACCTCTCTCTCTCTCTCTCTCTCTCTCTCTCTCTCTCTCTCTCTCTCTCTCTCTCTCTCTCTCTCTCTCTCTCTCTCTCTCTCTTATATTCTTGCTTATCTATTACCCTCGATAATAAAGATTTTGTCGTGTCTTGTCTTGTCTCTCTCTCTCTCTTTATTCCCCCTCTCACTCCCTCTCTCCGCCCGCCCCAACTCTCTGCAAGTACTCCCGCCACGCCCACAGGATAAAGAGTCTTCACCACATAACACAATATTGCGTCATTGTCAACAAACTACTCGACTAAAGTCGTCAAAACAGCCAATCTTTCTCTACGTCACGACCGAAATGTCAAGACAACTTTGTTGAAAGGAAGTTCCTGTTTTTCGGGATTATTTTTGCTCGCAATTTTTGTTATGTTCTCTTTTCATGTTTAATCTTTTCACAATAAAGACAAATTATTAACTAACCGTGAAATATCATTAATTTTGCTTCCAAGAGGTTTTGGGCTTTAAGGCGTGCTGAAGGGGGGAGTCTGACATTTCACAACAAGGCAAAAGTCAGAAGGAGAATCGAAGTTTGTGCACTTGATATCAAAGAAACCGAATTTTTATTCTGCTAGGATTTTGGGCAGCCTTTGTGTTCGTGATTGAAACAGTTCAAGGTTATTCAAGTACCCAGGGGGGGGTGGGTGCCCAAAAACAGATTAATGTCACCACATTTTCCGTTTGTGTGTGTGTGTGTGTGTGTGTGTGTGTGTGTGTGTGTGTGTGTGTGTGTGTGTGTGTGTGTGTGTGTGTGTGTGTGTGTGTGTGTGTGTGGTGAAGTCCATCTCCCAGCATCCTTGTTTATTCATTGTGAGGGTCCATTGCGGAACACATGTATTGAGTGATAATTATGACAACAACAACAAATCGCAAATCAGACCAAGTATAAACATCTAAAATGCAATTAAGAGAATGCTTGCACCCACACACAACCAAACAAACGCATATGGGTTCCGGTTGGGACAAATAAGACCGTCATCAATAATCTCATTTGTTCAAAGAACTGTTTAAAACAGGCAGACACAAACCAGTATGCGGCTGCAATCTCTCGTTTGAGAGGTTTTCTAATAATCAACTCTTAGTTTCAGGTATCCTCGTTCATGGGTCAAGCTGTATGACCCGGCTAATGACGCACCTTCACACTATCAGGAAGCACCTCTGCATTCCCCACTCGTTGGCAGTCCAGGCCTGCACAGCTGTAACGTGTTTCCACTACTATGAGACAGCAAAATACACATTTTACAGACATTGTGCAACATTTTGGAGCGATTGGCAGTGCCACCTGGCTGTTCGTGATCCGGTCACAACCTCGAGAATGTGGTACATTTCAACCGTGTTGATAATTATACTCTGTCGTGATCCCAAGAACTAAATGGTCTTACTTTGACAATTTATGGAGCTGCGCGCAAGCAGCATAAATGCTGTGCAAGGGGCTAAATGGTTCTGGGGGCAGAAGGGGACGTGATTGCCACCGCTCTGTTGGAGAAAGTGGACTTTCAGGCACAAGGTAGCGCGGATCTCGCCGAGGCAGACCTGGACATATTTCCAACGATTTGGAAGGGGTCTAACTACAATCATCTACTCTGAACGTTAAGAGCTTCTTTTACATTATAAGATATGCATTGTTCCTTAACCTTTAGTAAGCTGTCGACACATTTGCAAAATTCATTGATATTATAATTTCGAAGCGAAATGTTCCAAAATGTTATAAACCTAACATTGTTGTTTTGATATAAAGTACAAGTTGTAGACAGCGTACTAGAGGTACATCAGGGCACAGGGGTGGCGGAAACTGGCTCTAACCAAACTTTGGAAAAATCTGGAGTCGCCAGTTTGATGGCATAAGTAGACATGGCTAATACAAGTAACTGGCTTACCTAAAATGTAACATAGGCTTTAGCCAAGAAATTCAATGGAGACACCCAAATACAAAGGTGTGATTGCGCAAAGCGCAACAAATACCCAGGATTCTGGAATGCCCGAACGCCGATGTAAGCGGAGGTATGAACGGATCCTGGGTCTCCTAGTTGTTGACCTTTTCTCCATCTACGAATGGTAACTCGGATCAGAGCATTCTGATAATCCTCGCTCCACGGCTATCGCCAGTTGTCTCTCTGACCGAACGCTACAGTCCTACGCGAATCTATCAAAACAAGAATACAAGAGTTATCTCCCATATGTTTTTCGCGATCACTGATCTAAATTTGAGATCAGTGTTCGCGAGACGAAAATGATTGCAGATTGGCCGACTTCGACAGTGATCTCCGTTCTGTTCTTCACAGTTATGATAAAGACATCGTTCTAAGGTCAAAACAAGTCGAAATTTTGGGACTGCTGCCGGAAGGAGACCGTAATAATTATATGGTTGCATCACTGTCAAAAAAATCGTCTGCTCCAGCGAGCGCGAAACCAAACGGTTGATTATCACGTGACACTTATGCCATATTTAGACTCTTGTTTACACAGTAAATACATCCGCGAAAAATAGCTCGCTTGAAACTGTCTAAAATAAAAATTCCTCTGTAATTTAAAAATGACAAAACACCATGAAAAATCATTATCGACGATCGTGAATCTGCTTACATCCATAACACATTACAAAAAGCTCTAAATATGTACAAACATCGGTTTCCTTGGAAGACAAGGAAACTCAAGGCATCCTGTCAGGGAGAGAATGGGCCGAACTCATTTTGACCTGAGGTCAGGATGGGATCAGAGCGCATGCTGGCATACGACTGGAATCTGAAAGGGTACATTTCCTTCAGCGGCCGTATGCACGCGCGCGGGGCCCGCTGCCAAAGAGCCGGAAGTCTTCGCGAAAAAGAGGCTGTGTAGGGGGAAAAATAATATATCAATTCGTGGAGTGGATGCAGGAACCTTTTGCTCTGTCTGTCTGATACTGAAGTCTAGTCATAAAACAATTTAAGTCTTTACTTTAATTTGGTTATGACCTGGTTCGGCTACTAACTCAGTAAGACGTACCGTAACTGGTAAGACGGTCGAAAATGAGCATTTGTTCACCTTTCTGAAGAAAGTCGCACCGAGGATAAGTCAAGGGAGGTAAACCTCCCAACTTCCTTTTTCGTCTTGAACTTGGCGTGGTAAGACGTGTCGTAACTGGGGAAAAATGTCCCACCCACCCCACCACGAGAGTGAAAGGTTCTGCTGCTTCTAGCCGATGCACTGGTGACAGCTTTCCGTGATAATTTGCCTGAATACTCATGCTAGGGGGGGGGGGGGGGGTTGCATAGGTCAGAAGATGGGTTATCTCTTATTCGGGATCAGGTGGACTTATGCGGGGGGGGGGGGGGGAGATGTGTTGGCCAGAACATGGGTTATCTCCTTTTCATGGGCCTAGGGGGTTTGGGGGAGGGGGCTGGGCTGGAGGAGAGAGATTATGTTAGCCTGATTACGGGTTATCTCCTATTCATGTGCCTCGGGATGTATGAGGGGGGGGGGGGGGGGGTTGTTTGGCAGAATATGGGTCTTATCTTATTCTGTGCCAGGAGGATTTTGCATGTTTATTACAATTGTTTGTAGCGCCAGCAGGGTGATACAAAACTTATCACGTGTGGAGTTTTTCGGTCAGGACTGCTACACGTAGTATTGTTGTGTCAAAAAAGGGATTTTGAATCACCTTCGGACACTTGTTTATAATACTTATGTCCAACCTCTTGTAATTGTATCTCCTTTTCTATGCTGTTGCAGGCCTTGTATGTTAAGGTTATGTCCAACTTCTCGTGCAGTATCCATATTGCAGTACATTATCTCAATTGCATTATCTCAATTACACGCCTTGTGGGTAAGGGTTATGTCTATCCTCTCGTACAGTATCTCAATTACTTGTCTTGTAGGTTACCTTACATGTGCTGAATAACGAAATGGGTGATAACTGCCTTTATCCATGAGAAGACAACAAAATAAATACCTGTATGTGTTTAGGGAGCTAGGAGTTAACTTAATCGTGGAATAGCATTAACACATTTTGTTGTCGTTTTATGATTGCTTGATGTTAACAAAAGCTAATTATTTGTCAGGTCTTCGGGGTTAGAGTTACCTCCAACCGCTTCTATATCTATATACGGCTTATGTGTGTGTGTGTGTGTGTGTGTGTGTGTGTGTGTGTGTGTGTGTGTGTGTGTGTGTGTGTGTGTGTGTGTTGTTTGTGTGTGTGTGTGTGTGTGTGTGTGTGTGTGTTCGCGATGCACGGCCAAAGTTCTCGATGGATCTGCTTCAAATTTGGTAGGTGTATTCAGGTGGACCCCGGGCACAAACTGGTAGATGCAAATGTTCAACACTTGCTCTAAGCGCGGCGCGGTGAACCGCTGTATATGTGTGTGTGTGTGTGTGTGTGTGTGTGTGTGTGTGTGTGTGTGTGTGTGTGTGTGTGTGTGTGTGTATGTGTGTTCGCGATGCACGGCCAAAGTTCTCGATGGATCTGCTTCAAATTTGGTAGGTGTATTCAGGTGGACCCCGGGCACAAACTGGTCGATGAAAATTTTAAGCGCGGCGCGGTGAACCGCGGTGAATACTCTGTTTTGCGATACGAATTTCGAAACTAAACACTTTTTTTTCCGGCTCTACTTCTTCACTTCTTTCACTTCCGCCACACAACGAAAACGAATCTAAGCAGCGCTTTTCTGCACAGGTAGTACATCTAAGTATTCCAATTCATGTACAAAATCCCTCCCATCTTCAAAATAATGCCACTAATACTACCCCTCCCATCGTAAATATTCATTGCAACCATTAATAGTCAGGAGCTTTGCCGGTGTTTCTGTGTCTGTCTTAAAAAAGATCAAATCACTTTCAACACTATGCCCTTTTCTCTTTCAGCAACAACATGGCTTACCAACCACCACCGCATTGTACTCTCTTGCGAGTCATTCAAACTGGTCGATGAAAAATTTTCAACACGTGCTCTAAGCCGGCGAACCGCCACGCTGCATACTCTGTCTCGCGATCCACCCGGTGAAGCCGGGTATTCATCTAGTATAGTTATACATGTTTTCTCTTACTCTTAGGGTGTTTATTTACTTGTCTGGTACTCTGGTACAGTAGGCAGGGCTCTTTTATTTCACCGGCACGAGCTACTTTAAAGTCTGCATAAGTAGACATGGCTAATGCAAGTAACTGGCTTACCTAAAATTTAACATAGGCTTTAGCCAAGAAATTCAATGTAGACACCTAAATACAAAGGTGTGAAAAATGCCCGAACTCTGATGTAAGCGGAGGTATGAACGGATACTGGGTCCCCTAGTTGTTGACCTTTTCTCCATCTACGAATGGTAACTCGGATCAGAGTGCATGCTGGCATACGACTGGAATCTGAAAGGGTACATTTCCTTCAGCGGCCGTATGCACGCGGGGCCCGCTGCCAAAGAGCCGGAAGTCTTCGCGAAAAAGAGGCTGCGTAGGGGGGAAAAGAATATATCAATTCGTAGAATCACGAAACACCCTCCGGTCCAATTACGGATTAGGCTTCTTCAGCTTAGGGGGAGTAGGATTTTAAGAGCCATGCCTACTGCCGCCTTTGTGCCCTTATGTTGCCAACCTTGTTTTATAACTACTGCATTAAAATCCCGTCGAAGCTGTCATCATTTTAAGACGTTTTAATGTGGTTGTTGCTGCATGCATGGAGTGGATGCAGGAACCTTTTGCTCTGCCTGTCTGATGCTGAAGTCTGGTCATAAACAGGCCAGTTCCTTTAAAAAAAAGTTCAATGTTGGCTTTACTTTATTTATTCTACATTTGTATACAAAAAAATTTGGCTTGCAATAAAATACAATCAAAACCTTCATCAGTGTTTATTGTGCCGTCTTGTCCAAATAATATAGGCTTAAGTGTGGGGTTAAACTCGAGCCTGCTGCAGTTCAAACATTTTTCTTTCATACACTGTTTAAGACTGTTCAAAAATGTTTGAACAAATTCACACTGCCATAAATAATGGTTAATGGTGTCTCTTTGCAAATTACAAAAATTGCACAGGTTACTAATTGTTACCCCCATATTCTTTAAAATACAGTTTGTAACCAGAATTCGGTAAATAATTTTTAACTGGAACCATCGTAACTTGACTTCTTTTATTTTTTGTGTGCATCAGAACACTTTTTGCCAATCAATTTCTCTATCCAATAATATTTCCCAGTTTGTACATGCTTTTGACATTTCAGGCTTACCTATCATTATATCATAATACGATTTGGATCCTTTCATTGTTAATTCAATACAAATTTCAAGCTTTCATCTGTTCTTTTGCATCTGCATTAGTAAACTCAATGCCGTTTTTGCGCTTATAAACCCTAACCGAATTAACGCAGCCAAAATAATCAAGAATTTTTATTTGAATATCATATTTTGTTTGGAATTCTTGATAATTCAAAAATGTTCCATCTTCTTTAATCTAATGTTTTACCTTAAATAAACCCTTTTCTGCCCAGTCTTTAAAATGAATGACCTTTTTGGCAATTTTAAACTTTTCTGAATAAAACAAGGGCTCTGCTGATAATTCTGTTGGCTCATTTATTTCAACTTTATCATAAAAATCTTCATAGGCTTCAAACACATTCTTCCAGAAGGAATTAACATTACTATTTTTCAATAATTTTGGGCCATAGTTCTGTATCACTTCCATTTTTGGACACGACAAAAACAAGAGGTGTTTCTATTTTGCAGATGAGGGCTTATTGATTCTTTTAAACCAGGTTAATTTAGGTGACTTAATGTAGTGCTTTATTGAAGGTAAACTTATGCCACCTTCTTGGGTATTGTGAAAAGCTATAGTTCTTTTTATTTTATCTCTTTTTTTGTCCCAAACAAACCCAAAACACATCATTTGCAATTCCTGAATCATCTTATCTGGTGGGTTTGTACAGATCGACACATACACTACGGACGTGGATACCAACGTTTTTCGGGTCGGCGTGACAGATAAATTAATGGTACTAACAGACCTCCTAAAACATGTAACAAGGATAAAGACTAAATCCCCATTACCCAAGCTGCCAATCTTTAGTTCCGTGGGGTCGCAGCACACACTTGGGACCATCGATGGAAAGACACATACTTTACGGATGTGGATTTCAGGGGTCATCTTGACAAGCGAAAGTACTCTTTGACCCCTTCGCAAAAATATAACCTTAAACAAGAAAGCACATAATGTTTTGGACATAAGGGCCACATCGATGCGTCAATGAATGATTCTGCACAACAGTCACGAATATTAACGTATTTCGTGTCATCTTAACACGCATGTATATGCACTCGCAGGCCCATTCGCAGGCCCCCTTCTCAAGTATATACTTCCAAAGCAAAGCCTGATCGCCTCGTGTCTATGAAAGTAAACGGGTTAAGACAATAATAACACTAACAATAACAACATTTTATTGTCCATTAAAATGTTACATAAAAATGGAAAATTGTCTTCGTTTAGAAGCATGGTAAACAAGTTCCGTTACCTCTGAAATGACTATATATTGCCTTTAACTTTAGTTTTTGTACAGATCGACACATACACTACGGACGTGGATACCAACGTTTTACGGGTCGGCGTGACAGGTAATGGCACTAGCAGACCTCCTAAAACATATAACAAGGATAAAGACTAAATCCCCATCAAGCTGCCAATGTTTAGACGTCTTACCATCAAAAGGCAAAAACGGTCAAGATGTTTCGATCCTGCAAGAAAGACCCGGTATGGCAGGCAAACGGTAAAATGATCAGACCACCACAAACCCTTCAATGCACAGAGGAAGGGCCATCTTCCAATCAAAAAGGAAATGACTACGCAGGTGAAATGGTTCGCCAGAGTATCGTTACCTCTGGACCGAAAATTGTATGGTAACACTGGTTTCCACAGGAAGAGCTTGACAAAAACTCATTATGTCCTTTAACTAAGAGGTAAAGTGCACTCTCTCATTCTCTTGCGATCAATGAGACCAAAACAAAAAGCAAAACAAAAAAGCCGAAAGAAAACACACACACACACACACTTTTTTTTCTGCTGATTAGTTCTGAAAAGCTAAAACACTTTCTGAGGAATTTTCGTACGCTTGAACGTGCAAAAAAATGTAAAACTGACCGAGGCAGAAAAGTCAATCTTCTGCTAATCATAACTGCTGAAAAGCCAAATACACCCCTATGCACTTGCCAACCGGAAAAGCCAAAATGGTTCGTGCTTGAAAGTGAAAAGCAAGGTTGAAATATACCGAGGCAGAAAACAGAATTGATAAAAGAAATTCTGCTGATATGCATTATGCAGAACAGCCAACCCACATCCGTATGCACTTGCGAGCAAGAAGATCAAGATTTCTCACACTAGAAAGTACAAAGCAAGGTTGAAATATACCGAGGCAGAAAACAGAAACAAGGAATTCTTCTCCTGATATGCTTTATACAGAACAGCCAAACTTCATCCTTTGGCACTTGCGTGCAAGAAGGCCAGGATATCTCCCAATAGAAGTACAAAGCAAGGTTGAAATATATATACCGAGGCAGAAAACAGAAACGAGACATTGTTCCGCTGATATGCATTATACGTGCAGAACAGCCAAACAACATCCTGATGCACTTGCGCGCAAGAAGACCAAGATATCTCGCACTTGAAAGTGCAAAGCAAGGTTGAAATATACCAAGGCAAAAAACAGAAACGAGAAATTCTTCTGCTGATATGCATAATACGGAACAGCCAAACCACATCAGTATGCACTTGCGCGCAAGAAGGACACCACTTGTATGTGCTGAGACAGAAGCGAAAAGGAACCGCGCAGAATCTCCTGCAATCCCTGAAGTATCTTGCACGGGCATACTTTGATTGACAGGTACAAGTACGCCCACAGCTTTCGAGAGGCAATCGCTCAAAGTAGCCATGCAATTCTTTATGTAAATTTACACGCCATTTATCAAAATCACCCCCTCCGGCCCATCTGCACACAAGTGCCTGAAAAACTCATTTTTAACCCCAAAGATCGGTATTTTTGTTTTTGTTTTTACATTTGAGGGGGAATCGAGACGAGGGTCGTGGTGTATGTGTGTGTGTGTGTGTGTGTGTGTGTGTGTGTGTGTGTGTGTGTGTGTGTGTGTGTGTGTGTGTGTGTGTGTGTGTGTGTGTGTGTGTGTGTATGTGTGTGTGTAGAGCGATTCAGAGTAAACTACTGGACCGATCTTTATTACATTTTACATGAGAGTTCTTGGGTGTGATATCCCCAGACAATTTTTCATTTTTTGGATAAATGTCTTTGATTACGTCATATCCGGCTTTTTGTAAAAGGTGAGGCGGCACTGTCACACCCTCATTTTTCAATCAAATTGATTGAAATTTTGGCCAAGCAATCTTCGACGAAGGCCGGACTTTGGTATTGCTTTTCAGCTTGGAGGCTTCAAAATTAATTAACGATCCAAAATTACGTTCATCTTATTCTTCATCATTTTCTGATTCCAAAAACATATAAATATGTTATGTTCGGATTAAAAACAAGCTCTGAAAATTAAAAATATAAAATTTATTATTAACTTAAAATGTCCGAAATCGATTTAAAAACAATTTCATCTTATTCCTTGTCGGTTCCTGATTCAAAAAACATATATATATATATATATGATATGTTTGGATTAAAAACACGCTCAGAAAGATAAAACGAAGAGAGGTACAGAAAAGCGTGCTATCCCGCTCAGCGCGACCATTACCGCACTATTCTGGCTTGTCGATATCACTGCCTTTGCCACGAGCGGTGGACTGACGAAACTACGAGTATGCGGTCTTGGTGAAAAAATGCAGTGCGTTCAGTTTTCTTCTGTGAGTTCGACAGCTTGACTAAATGTAGTAATTTCGCCTTTCGCGACTTGTTTATTCATGCAAAAATGCTGTGGTAGGATGCATACAGAACACGCACGCGCCAAACACGATAAAACCCACACAAATGCATCAGGGCATGAGCTACCCCGAAGGGGCGGAGAGCGGGAGAGAGAGAGAGAGAGGGAGAGAGAGGGGGAGGGAGGGAGGGAGGGAGAGAGAGAGAGAGAGAGAGAGAGAGAGAGAGAGAGAGAGAGAGAGAGAGAGAGAGAGAGAGAGAGAGAGAGAGAGAGAGAGAGAGAGAACGAACTTTATTACTCAAGGAACGAACGAACTTTATTACTCAAGGATGGAGATTTTAGGCTCACGCCTAGTCTTACAATCTGTCCCTGCTAAACTAGGACATAAAAATAAAGACAATAAAAAGACAATTGTCAATCGCAATCATACAGTATTACTAATTACAGCATTACCTATACGACTACATAATGCATAATAGAACATTGAAATGTACATGTATGTCAATATAATACAAAGGAAACGAAAATTCGACTCGCACACACACGCGCGCCGCATGCCTGTAATCACGTTGGCACTCAATACAACACACACACTCACACACACACACACACACACACACACACACACACACACACACACACACACACACACACTCACACACACACACATACACACACACACATACATACACATATGCGCACATACACACGCAAGCACACACACATACACACACACACACACACACACACACACGCACACGCACTCACACACACACACACACAACAACAACTTCATCATCATCATCATCATCATCATCATCGTCGACATCATTATCATCATAAAACAAAATATATATATATATATATATATATATATAGAGAGAGAGAGAGAGACAGAGAGACAGAGACAGAGACAGAGACAGAGATACAGACAGAGACAGAGATACAGACAGACAGACAGACAGACAGACAGACAGACAGACAGACAGACAGACAGACAGACAGACAGGCAGATAGACAGAAAGACAGAGACAGGGACAGCAAATAACGAGAGCAAATTAAACGTTAGGAAATAAAGATCTGGAAGTCATAGAGAACCACAGGAGGGCAAAGAAAACAAAACATGTACCAGGAAGACGAATAAGAGACCAAAAACAACCCCCACAAAGAAAACAAAACATGTACCAGGAAGACGAATAAGAGACCAAAAACAACCCCCACAAAGAAAACGAAGAGAGACAGAGAGACGGACAAGTAAAAACAACAAGAGCTTGTGAGATTATGTAATAACAGACAACAGACAACAAATCCCACGACTGAGCTACCGTGCACTCAAACGGACATAAAGACCGCCTATTAACGAGTTAATACTGTGTTAGTCAGCACCATACCTCTCCTCAACTGTAATATTTTATCCGCTTACCACTGCCACCTTATGCAAGTGTCTGGTCCAGACGGAATTACACATAGGACTCGTAAGTAGCTTATTTCGTCTTTGTAATAAGTTAAGTGCCGTTCACATGGCAGACTTTCAACCAAGGCTTTTCCCCGACTTTTGTCGGGTTGAAAACGCTCCCGAGTTGTCAAGGCCACGTCGGCGAAAAGTCAGGTTTAGGGTCGATTTAGGCCAGGTTTAGCAGCGACTCAAACACTCAGTTGAGCGCTGCTCGACTCGGTCGTGACTTGGCGCACATTTTGCGCAGGCTTTCCTTATCGTGAGTACTGATTGGTTAATTAGCTCTATCCGCTGAGTTCAATATAGCTATCCAAACTGCTCTTCCCGCATAAGGAGGTAGCACCGATAGCTGAACTGGCCGAGAATCGCTGCTTAAAACTTGCCTGAGCACTTGTACTGTTCACATGCACACGGGCAGCGATTTTGATTTGGCTTGGCGCCGACTAAAATCGCTTGGAAGTTGGAGGAACGTTGGTATACAGTCTGCCATGTGAACTGCACTTTTATGACGGCGGCGGTTCTCAGTCTGCCATTTCCACACGTATTAATTAACGGGGCTGTGAAGCAATATGGAAATGACCAGTGAACGGGTTAAGCAATGGTCAATCCGCCCCACAGCCTTTTTCCCTCCCCCCCCCCCCCCCCCCCCCCCCCCCCCCCCCCCCCCCCCGCTCGATATACGCACAGCACGTCACTGTTACGGCTTAATTACTAGCGCCAAAACCTGGGGAAACCAATCTCATGTGCGAATTTCAATTATCACGTGTTCTGTCTAAATTACAGCAATATTGTTAACCGACAGTGTTAATTAATTATTTTCACTTTTGTCCTCGGCTTACAAGCGCCAAAACCACAAAGATGGCGACCTGAAAATTTGACATGAACACCTTCACCGGATCACTTGATAATTAAAGACGATCATTGATTATTACAATGTTGACGTAAAAATCATTTATTAGCTAGCGACTAGTTATCGCGTGTTTGATCCTGTTTTACACATTGAGCTTTATATCAAAGGAAAGTGCAGAGTCTTAGGAACACTGCGGTACCAAAACTAAGAGTACTTGTCAAGAAACAAAGACGCACAACCCAATTTAAAACTGTGATTTTCGTACTGTATGCAACAGTTTAGTTACCTCCACGTTAAGTTACACACACACACACGCGGCGGATTTCGGTTTGATGACGTTACGTGGAAAAAAATCTGATTCTTAATTCGACTCAGTCAAAAAGAAGTCATATAATGATATATGCGTACGTTAAAGGTCATAACGTGCAGATGAACTACAAGGCAAAAAAAAATTATTCTGTTTACGGTAACATAGGCAAACAAATAGGGTCGGTAAGTCGGGATTTTTTTATTTTTTTATTTTTTTTTCTCCAAAAAACCATATTTTTAAGTTATTTTGCCAAAGAACAGACTTTTTTTTCTTTTTTTCCCCCAAATGCCCCAAAATAATCTAGTGTCGCGCGAAAAAATAGGGTCGGTCGGGATACCGTAAACAGACTATTTTTTGGGGGGCCTAAAGCAAATCACGTTGAAACTAACAGCCTCACAGAAAGGCAGAAAGGCAGGCAAACAGAGAGACAGACACTTGCACGTGTACACAGATACAGATACACTCGTAAAAACGCACCCTCTCTCCCTTAATAATAATAATAATAATAATAAAGTGTATTTATATTGCGCCTATCCCTTACAAAAAACAAAAATATTTGGCTCTAAGCGCATTACAACATGTGAAGGACTTGGTACAATCAAGTCTGACAAATACAACAGCACAATATACAGTCGGTCTCTTAGGTAAAAGCAGCTTCGACAGTTAAACACTTCTACTAAAAGATCCTCTAACAATTTACAAACATAGTTAAAGAACATCGAGTTAATAGGAATTAAAAAAAAAAGGTTCTTATAATAAGACTATCTAGCGAACGACGAAGAAGAAGAAGAATAAAACTATCAATGTCAATGTATAACAAGTCATTCAACGTAAATGGCCAAAGAACAACAATAAAACAATGGTGATAAAACAGTTATACTCAATGGCTAATAACGAGGCAGAGTTAAATAGTATCGACACAAGATTAAAACAAAACATATTTCTGGAGACGAATTAACAACAATAAAGCAATGGTGATAAAACAGTTTTACTCAATGGCTAATAGCGAGGCAGAATTAAATAGTATCGACACAAGATTTAAACTAAACATATTCCTGGAGACGCATTTAATAATTATACATGTATCAAATAATCAATGTACAAAATACAGCCCTCGCAAGCAACCCGCCCCCAGCCGGCCCACAGCGCGCTACGATGGCAAGCGACCCCTCTCCTCAATGTGGCAAATACTGAACAGTGCACACAACCAATTACTCGCATATACTCGTGTCGCTCACTCGCACACACACACAAACACACACACGGACAACATCGAATCACTCGCACAGGCTAGGGGTTGAAGTATTCCCGGAAGAGGTGTGTTTTTAGAGAGGACTTGAAGGAAGGGAGAGAGGTAGAAAGGCGGACAGACATGGGCAGAGAGTTCCAAATAGAGGGAGCTGTGTAGGTAAAGGCGCGCTTGCCGAAAGCGTTCAGTTTGACGCGTGGGACAACAAGGTGCCCTGCGTCAGCGGATCTGAGGTTGCGTGTGGGGACGTGTGGCTTTAAGAGCGAAGACAGGTAAGAAGGGGCAGAGTCTTGAAGGCTAGTGCAAACATACGCAGACAGACAGACAGCCATACACACACACACACACACACACACACACACACACACACACACACACACGCGCGCGCGCGCACTCACACACACGCACACACACACACACACACACACACACACACACACACACACACACACACACACACACACACACACACAAGCATTCCCAAGAAGTGAGAGAGATCTGGGAGGGAAGGAGGCAGAGAAAGAGATAGAAAGAAAGAAAGATGAAAGAAAGAAAGCCAATTTCAGACAAGGAGAGACAGAGACAGAGACAAAGAGAGACAGAGACAGAGAAGGAAATAAATGAAGCAAGACAAAAAGCAAGCAAACAAACACACAAAACAATCAGGAACAGAAATCCATCCTTTCACCACCACCACCCCCAACCTCGCCATCCCCCCTCACACCCCCTCACCCACCCCACCACCACCTCCTCAATGACTTACCTCTCCACGCTGATGAGAATGAGGTTGAGCACAGCAGCCAGGGCGCAGGTCATCTCCACGAAGCCAGACAGCTTGCACAGGAACGCGGAGAGCTCCCAGTGAGTCAGAAAGTACCCCACAATCTCGTGAGGCACGCACACCAGCAGGAACAGCACGTCCGCGACGGCCATGCTCAGCAGACACGGAAAGGTCACGCAGCGACCCGGCCTCCCGCAACACAGGACGCTGATGACCAGCGCGTTGCCGGCGATGCCCAGAGCGAAAGTCAAGGCTTGGACAATGACCAGAGGGATGAAGTTGGGCTCGCGAACCCAGGGTAGAGTCAGGTGATGAACGTCGCCGGGGTAATGGTACATCTCCACGTGGTCGCCGTAAGCGTCCGGGTCGAATCCTGGCGGGAAGCCTGGGATGAGGTTGTTGTTGTTGTTGTTGGCGGTGCTGCTGGCCATGAGATCGTCGTGGTTGTTGTTGAGGGTGAGGTTGTTGCCGTTGCTATGGCTACCCAGGTGGAGGTTGGAGCGGAGGAGGTGGTGGAGGGTGGGCATGAGGGTGCTGAAGGTGGGGTCTGCGTTGGAGTAGGATGGGAGTGGGGGTTGACGGGTGACGCTGGAGATGTTGTACTGGATTTCCGTTGCCATGGTTACTGTTGTTTTCTGTCTGGTTTTTTTTCGTAATTCTATTGGAGGGGGGAGGGGTGTGAGATGGGGCTAAGAGGTGTTGACAGCATGCAAAGAGTTGTGTCCCTTTCTTCTCGTGGGAGTCGTTCTGGTTATGACTGACTTTGGAAATGTCGCAGCGTCTGAAATAATAAGAGACAGAAACTTAAGTCGGAGGAATATCGTTACGAATAAATACTTGTTTGCGATTATGGAAATCGCTTACATTCAGCAGCAAAGGAGACAAACATTACAAATTACATTAGAATGCGTAGGTGTGAATATCATCTCGAATCCTATACAATAACATGTTGTTAATGACACTTTGCCACTATGGAAGGTATGTACATATGTATATAAAGAGCACATAAAACATAGTTTTGCAGAATACGAGCAGTTCGGCTTGTCATCTTCTTTTTCTTCTTCTTCTTCTGCGTTCGTGGACTGAAACTCCCACGTACACTCGCGTTTTTGCACGAGTGGAATTGTACGTGTATGACAGTTTTTTACCCCGCCATTCAGGCAACCATACGCCGCTTTCGGAGGAAGCATGCTGGGTATGTTCGTGTTTCTATAACCCACCGAACTCTGACATGGATTACAGGATCTTTTTCGTGCGCACTTGGTCTTGTGCTTGCGTGTACACACGAAAGGGGTTAAGTCACTAGCAGGTCTGTACATAAGTTGACCTGGGAGATCGGAAAAATCTCCACCCTTAACCCACCAGGCGGCAGCGACCGGGATTCGAATTCACGACCTCCAGATTAGGAGGCCGACGTCTTACCACCACGCCGCTGCGCCCGGCTTGTCATCGAAGATCTGGCCAGTTGTCTACATTGTATACAACCCTTGTGTACAACACCTTGACTGCTTGCTGTGGTGAGTTTTGTTTTAATAAATTAATTTCTTTAAAAAAAAGCACAACTATATTGGCTTTTTTCAATTCAATTCCATTCAATTTAATAAAACTTTATTGTCTGAATGTAACAAAAGAAATTTTTCTTTTTCGAAATTAGTTCATCAGAAATTCCCACTGTGCACCGATACCACCCAAGCTGTTCATTTTTGGTATGTGACCAAATGGAGGGATGGTATTTTTCGAGAAGGAGTGCACTTTTAGACAAGAAGAAAAGTTAATTTAAACTCATACTACTGCACAAACAAACCTCACTTTGCGCCCTGGTTTGAACCCATGTTCAAAACACGTGCAACTAAACGTGAACATTGGTCTGACAGCAGACAGGCAAATAAAAGCTCTTCCAACGTGATTGCAACTATTTATTTTGAAGTGTAACAATTTCGGCAGTAGACACAAAAGGATTTCCCAAAATAAAGAAAATCTGCACAAGGAAGTAAGCCTGAAAACCAAAAGGGTAATCAAAAGAAGGAAAGGGTATTCACCAAAACTTTCTAAACGGGCAAACCCGTATTTGCTTTTTCTGTCCATTGTTTATGAACGGAAACTTGCAAAGCCATAAGATTTTTTGTTTGTTTGTTTGCTTAACGCCCAGCCGACCACGAAGGGCCATATCAGGGCGGTGCTGCTTTGACATATAACGTGCGCCACACACAAGACAGAAGTCGCAGCACAGACTTCATGTCTCACCCAGTCACATTATTCTGACACCGGACCAACCAGTCCTAGCACTAACCCCATAATGCCAGACGCCAGGCGGAGCAGCCACTAGATTGCCAATTTTAAAGTCTTAGGTATGACCCGGCCGGGGTTCGAACCCACGACCTCCCGATCACGGGGCGGACGCCTTACCACTAGGCCAACCGTGCCGGCAAAGCCATAAGAGAAGGGGATCAAGTGGGTAGACAGGAAAGAAGAAACAGTCGGGTTAGCACGCGCATTGTTATATTTGAGGGAAATTCGCCGTGAAGAATTAATTGAACGGAAAGTATAGAAATGCTAAATGCATTATTTTCCTGAAAATTCAAAATCTTTAACTGAAAATGTTTTAATGAGAATTAAATCCAGTTGCTCATTTGAACGCATCATCCCCATCACTATCATCATCATCATAATCATTATCGTCATCGTTACCATCATCATCATCATCATCATCATCATCATCATCATCATCATCATCATCATCATCATCATCATCATCATCATCATCATCATCATCATCATCATCATCATCATCATACTAATACTAATACTAATACTAATACTAATACTACCACTACTACCGTAATCCAAGGGTTCTTTAGACAATAACCATCGACAACAACCAACAAAACAACTTCAACTACAACTATACAACATGACCCCCACCACCCTACCATCGCCAACATCATCACCACCACCAATACAACAAGACCAGCAGGGTCAAGGAAGTTACGTACAAAACAAACCAGACACTATCACGACTGAGATAATTCGGGCCCTGACGAACAGACAAACACTTATTATACAGACAATAAACTTATCTGACACATTGTCCAGAAGCTCGTTCGGAAGACACAAGCGAGACTGAGACAATCATCAAACTTGAAGACCAGCAGGGTCAAGGAAGTTACGTACAAAAACAATCCAGACACACGACTGAGATCATTTAGGTCCTGACGACCGGCACGGTTGGCCCTGTGATCGGGAGGTCGTGGGTTCGAACCCCGGCCGGGTCATACCTAAGACTTTAAAATTGGCAATCTAGTGGCTGCTCCGCCTGGCGTCTGGCATTATGGGGTTAGTGCTAGGACTGGTTGGTCCGGTGTCAGAATAATGTGACTGGGTGAGACATGAAGCCTGTGCTGCGACTTCTGTCTTGTGTGTGGCGCACGTTATATGTCAAAGCAGCACCGCCCTGATATGGCCCTTCGTGGTCGGCTGGGCGTTAAGCAAGCAAACAAACAAACAAACAAAAAAAGGTCCTGACGAACAGACAAACACTTATTATACAGACAATAAACTTATCTGACACATTGTCCAGAAGTTCGTTCGGAAGACACCAACGTGACTGGGACAATGATCAAACAATAAGACCAGCAAGGTCAAAACAGTTACGTGTAAACACCCAGACACCATCACGACTGAGATCATTTGGGCTAAGTGTATAAGTTGGACAGCGCGAAATGCAGATCTGCACTGCTGGTTGCACTTATGCTCAGTCCTTCGTCCGGTGCTAATGGACAGCAAAAAATATGCTAATAAGCTGAGGAAGGCGCTTTTTTCACATAAATTAGTCGAGAGTATAGCATATGGGCAGACAATGCCATCTTAAAGATGATGGATTCGCTTGAGGAGTTTTATGTAAGTTCTGCAAAACAGAACATGACGGGCGCATTGTTTTGGATGACATAAACAGCAATGACAATGATGATGATGACAGCGACGATGACCATGATGAAAAATGTCCGTATGGCGATGTCATGTTTCTCTTCCTCTATCCATGTGTTCGTCTGTCTGTCTGTCTGTCTGTCTGTCTGTCTGTCTGTCTGTCTGTCTGCCTGTCTGCCTGTCTGTCTGTCCCTATCTCTCTCTCTCTCTCTCTCTCTCTCTCTCTCTCTCTCTCTCTCTCTCTCTCTCTCTCTCTCAAATGTAATGTATGGATTAGAGCATGATGTTGAGAAAGTGCAAGCTGCACTATACCACTTAATTCACATCAATTAACTCGCAATTTACCTCAATGCAATGCATTTTGTGTACATATGTATAATGTGTTTTCACTTTAGTTTTCTGTTAAAATGTAGAATTTTAGTTTTTCTATTTTCTATTTTTCATCTTGTATTTTTATTTCTTTTTTGTAGTTAGTCCCTCTTTAGGGCGAGGGCTGGATGTAAAAAAGCAGACCACTGCTTAATCTACTACCCTCGTTAAATAAAGAATTGTCATTGTCATTGTCATTGTCATTGTCATTGTCATTGTCTCTCTCTTTCTCTCCCTCTCTCTCTCACTCTCTCACTCTCTCTCTCTCTCTCTCTCTCTCTCTCCGAGTCTCTCTCTCTCTCTCTCACTCTCTCTCTCTCTCACTCTCTCTCTCTCTCTCTCTCTCTCTCTCTCTCTCTCTCTTTCTCTGTGTCTGCTTGCCTCTGTCTGTCTGTCTGTCCGCCTCTCAATCTGTCTGTCTACTTTCCTGTCTGTCTATCTGCCTGTCTGTCTGTCTGTCTGTCTGTCTGTCTGTCTGTCACTGCCTATCTGTTACCGGTAGTGCCTATACCGCGTTGCCCCCCCCCCCCCTTCCCGGCTTTACTTCTGCAAAAATGCGTTTTATGTATGACCAGACGTTCCATAAACTAACTTTTTGTGTTTTGTTGTTGTCACAAACTCTGCCCAAGTCCAGCCATGACTTATTTTGTAAGTCGTGCATGAGATGGGTTTCGTGCGGTTTTGGCTTGGATGAGTGCCTATACAGTGACTCGGTGTGTGTCCGTGGATATGGACAGCCAATCGCGGGAGTGTATTCACACACGTGGGGTGGTGTGGTGCGTGAACGAGTCACAGGCTCGAAGGTCACTGCTGTGTAAAACTGTGAAGGAAACGGATGGTTGTTGTGAATGCTCTATCCGGCCGACCGGCGTGTTGATGTTTTATACAACCCCGGAGACAAGTTGTGTTCCAGCTGTCTTGGTGTGGCTTCAAGGGTTCTACGGGTGGTCAGTCCTCGAACGGCAAGGTGTGTTGAAATTCTGTAGTTTTTCTCTCCTTCCGTGCTCAGGGTCAAAATTTGTTGGTTCGGTAGTGTTTGTGTATGAGAGAGTTTTAGTTTTTTAGTTTCCTTGGTTGGTGTCATTTTATGTGTATGTGTCTGGGGTAGAAAGGGGAGAGGGGGAATGGGAAACGAGGGAAAGGGGGTGGACAGTTTTTTATTGTGCAAGAAGTGTGGAGAGCGAGTAGGCTGGTGGAGAGAAGAAAAGAGGTGTCAGCAGTTGCTGCGAGTGAACTTATGGGTGGGAAGGATTTATTTTTATGGAGGGTGAATCTAAGGTAGAGAGCGTTAACTCCAGAGAATGAGTCGTGTAGTAGGTGCAAGTACGGAAAAGTGAACACGAGGTACGGGAGGTGTAAACGGGAGTTCACCGTCAAGACAGAAGACGGGGGGGTTGGTTGTAAATATGTGACGTCATCACGGGTAGAGAAAGAGGGAAGAACGAGGTGCCACTATGTAATATGACTTAAATTCATAAGGGGTGAGGGAAGTGGCGTTGTTGTGAAGGGGCTGCTTGTGAATGGTTGGGTCAAATAATGGAATAGGAATTGTTTATTATGGGGGCAGCCATGTTGTATTGACTTTGTGAAATGGGAGTTGTAAATACTTTGTACATTTATATTGATGATGGTGTATTTACAATTGTATAAAAGTAAAGACTATAATTAGGTATTTAAGGGAGTGAAAATTGTAAGAATTATTACATAATTGGTCATGTTGGGACTCTGGTATTTTGATAATGATGTTGGTTAAAGTTAAATAGTAACTTTGATGAGATGGCCAGGGTGGTTAATTAAGTAGTTAATTATGGTAATTAATGAGTAATTAAGTAAAGAGGGGACTTTGTAAGTCGATGAAAATGGAAATTATGGGAAGTCAAACGAGGGAAATATTGTTGTTAGAGTCAATTTATGGACTTGGTGGATAAGGGGAGATAATTAAGTATTGTTGGAGGAACAAGTAGTTATACTTGGCTTTTGTTCCTACGACAGCGTTCAAGCATAGAAGCGGGGCTGTGGGAGAGTCCAAGCCAGGAGAGACGAACGACACAGGGGACAGCATGAGTTTCCGGGTGCAAGAAGCTTCCGGCTCTATACCCGGGAGGAAGGCGTGTTAGTTGGTGGGGTGTTTGACCACCGGTGTGTCGCAAGTGTGAGCTGTGGAGGTGAGGTGGCCCACCGTCAGTGGGTAAAGTGGTGGAAGGTGCTGGCATTCTATTGCCACGAGCAGTCTGTGCACAAGAATATATTATGGCATCTGTGTGCCTTGAGTTATGCAGCTGTGGCTTCAATAAGCATTGTGACCTATAAGTGAGTTTAAACACATTAAAGACATAGAGATTTTGCAAGTGTTAGAGGAAACTAGGTAGAAATTGACTATTAATTAAATATTAGGTTATTAACTTAGTACCAGGCCTGGTTAATTACATTTTAACGGGACTAATTTGGAGTGTCTTTATTGTTTTCTTTGAGCGACGTTGATTTTGTGGATCGGCGAGATGTGAACTGGACTTGGTTGTGAAACGTCGTGATCATTACGCACGAAGAGAAAAGTATGTAGTTATATGGTAATTTGTTGTTATGAAGTAAGGTTGTTACGTGGTGGATTAATGTGAATATGTTATTGATGAATTAATGTTCGTACCATTTATTGTGTTGAAATAAGTGGAAGAGAATTGAGGGTTTTGTTATTTAAAGTTAAGTTAATTAGTATTATTGGTGGCTGGGCCTACTGGTTTCATGTGTAGCTGCGTTTGGCGTTGATCTTTTGCATCAAGGTTGAAGGCAGTGTAGCAGAAACGTTGGTAGTCCCTATCACGAGGTATTAGTGTAAACATAAGTTAGAAATAAGAGTTAGTTAATAAATAACGGGGTTAATTGATTAATGTAGGGGAAGATAAGCGGATTTTGAGTTGAGATAAATTCATAAAGAGACATCTTGATGTTTCGGGAGTAGGGAATTAAGGTGGTAAATGGTAATATTTAGGGGTATTTACAGTTCTCTTAGTATTAAGTTATAAATTTTCATAGCCATTTTGTTTCGTTAAAACTTTAAGATAATTCTTCCTACTTCATCTATCTTTGATTTTGAGCGATTGTGATTGGGTGTGAATGTGAATGCGGTGATGTCGTGTGTGTAAATAATAAACTTTGGTTTGAATGTTGCCTGGGTGTGGAGTCAGTGATTAGAGTAAGAGTGGTTGATTGTGTCTGAGTGTTTTGTACGATAAAAGGTATTCCTATACCTCTCCCAAAACTTAGGGGAGTTACAATGGTGGCAGCGGTGGGATAGGAGTTTCATTTCGGGGATTAGGAAGGGTTTAGATAGCATCGGGAAGTAAGGGCCGTGACTCGTGTGAATCAGTTGTGAAAGGGTATGAATGAGGACTAGCGTGGGCGGTTGGCGGGCGACTTAAAGGCTTTAAGCCTGGGTGGCTATTTTGACCCGGTAGAGGAAGGAGAGAGAACGAGTGAGTTTGAGCACACCTGGGGTCCGAACTGATCACTCGGATCTCACTCTACCAAGGTTGTCAGCTAGCTGTTTGGGGTAAGTTCTATTGTGGTTGTTGCTTTGTATTATTCTGTCCGTGTTTGTTGTGGGCGATCAATTTTGGAATTGGGGTCAAGGTGAGGTTGGTTTGTCAAGGAGATGTCGAATTCAGATCGGGATGAGCGTCAGTTGAGGCGGGCGGCTAGGATGGAGGAGAAGGTTCCAGCGACGTCTGCGGCTGCATCCCTGGTGGTAACCCCTCCTCGGTTCACTGTACCAAGTGGAGGTGCGACGTTGTTGGCTACGGGTGGTATGCCGGGTGCGGTTTCTACGCCGAGGATGGAGAGGTCTTTGGTGACGCCAGGAGTGTTGGGGCCGAGGTCTGTTGGGGCGCAGCGTTTGGCGATGGGGTACGGTGAGGGCCAAGCTGTAAGGGGAGTGTCGCCGATCATGGTCCAAGGTTCTAATGGGTTTGACGATGAGTCGGTAGACAGGGAGTTAGCACGGTTCCGTAGTCAGGGTGAAAGCTTGGGTTTGCAAGGGGCGACGTTGGCCCAGTTTGTGATGGCCCAAGTGCGCAGGGAGGCGGCCATCGTCGAGGAGAGAGTGGCGCAGGCGAAGTTGCGGAAGGAAGAGCGGCGACAACGCAAAGAGGAACGAGAACTTCAGGAGAAGAAAGAAGAAGCTCGACGCCAAGCAGAAGCAGCCCAGCGTAGGGAAGAGATAGAGGCCAGACGCCAGGAAGAAGAAGCCCGACGTAAAGAGGAACGAGAACTTCAGGAGAAGAAAGAAGAAGCTCGACGCAAGGAAGAAGAAGCCCGACGCAAGGAAGAAGAAGCCCGACGTAAAGAGGAACGAGAACTTCAGGAGAAGAAAGAAGAAGCTCGACGCAAGGAAGAAGAAGCTCGACGCAAGGAAGAAGAAGCTCGACGCAAGGATGAGGCGGCCCAAAGGAGAGAGGAACGGGAGTTCCAAGAAAGGAAAGAAGAAGCACGACGCCAAGAGGAAGAAGCCCGGCGCAGAGATGAGGCAGAGCGACGCCAGGAGGAGCGTCGCATACGGGAAGAGGAACTGCAAGCAAGTGAGGCGAGGTGGAAAGAGGAGTTAGCTCTGCGCACAGGGGGGACTGAGAGAGAACCGAGTTTTGACAAATACCGGGTAAAGATGTCCTTCTGTGATGACTCTGTCAACATTGACGACTACCTCCTCCACTTCGAGCGAACAGCGACAACACACAGGTGGAGCAGGGCGACATGGGCAGGTCGATTAGCAGACCAATTGAAGGGTCGCGCAGAGAGAGCATATCTACGGATGACTCCCGAGGATGCCAGCGACTACGATATGCTCAAGGTTGCGCTGTTAGAAGAGTTCCATCATACTCCAGAACACTACCGCCGGGAATTCAGAAACATCACAAAGCAAGGGGACGAGAACTTTGTACAGTTTAGTCGTCGGCTGCAGACCCTGTTGGATCAATGGATAGCGATGTCACAGTGTGCGGGAGATTATGACCGGCTGTATGACCTGATCCTGAGAGAACAGTTGATGTCAAATTTCCGGGGTGAGCTGTTCCAGTACGTCAGCGATAAAAAGCCAGCTACAGCCAAGGAAGCGGCGGTGTTAGCGTTCACTCACTTGGAATCAAAACGGGACGCCAGATTGTTCAACGCAAAACGTAACATCGGGGCCCAAATGGACGATGAGGAAAAGAAAAAGAAGACTACAAGCAACGGGAGTACCAAGACCGGAGTGGGATCGGAGGAACAGGCAGAGCAGTCAGAGGGCCAAGTGAGGCCAGTAGAGGGCAGCAGGAACAAAAAGACGAACTGGAATCGGGAATACAACAATCGGGTGATATGTCATAGGTGCAATAAGACGGGACACATTGCCAGGGAGTGTACCGCGAACGCCTGCATGACGACCGAGCAAGATGACCAGACGAGATCTTCCGAGCCGTCAGAGCCGTTGTGCAAAGACTGCGAGAAAATTCCATTTCGGCCGATGGGAAGGTGCAAGGTTAACGGGAGAGACGCAATCAGTCTACGTGATTCAGGGGCAGACAAGACCATGGTAAAGGCTGCATTTGTTAGGCCTGAGGATTACACCAGCGGGACAGTGCACGTAGAGTTTGCCGACTTAGACTGCACAAAGACTTATCCCTTAGCATGGGTTGACGTAGAATCGCCGTACATCTGTGAGAGGATTCTTGCCATCGTGAACGACAACATCAGGCCTGACATTTTTCTGGGAAACCTGGCCCAGCTTACGAGCGGAGACTGGGTGGAAGTATCGATGTATCCCAGACGGGCGTTGTGTGCGGCAGTGACAACCAGAGCACAGGCTGAAGCAGGTACACGGCCGGTGAAACCGGTGGTGGTGGTGCAGATTGAAGGGCTGCAAGTGACTCCGGATCAGCTGAAAGTCTTGCAACAGGAAGATGAAACACTAGTGCGCGCAAAACGACTGGCGAAGGAAGGGAAACAGATACAAGCAGGAAAGGGCATGGTGGAGTTCAAGATGTCTCGTGGGATACTAAAGAGGGTTTATCGGGAGAAGAAATTGGAGTGTTCACAAATATGCGTTCCCAGATCCTTGAGGAAAGGACTACTCAAGTTCGCCCACGACACACCCATGGCAGGACATCTGGGCACCAAGAAGACCCGCGAACGTCTATGGGCAGATTTTTATTGGCCAGGCCTGTGCGAAGACGTGCGACGATACTGTCAGTCCTGCGACCGATGCCAAAAAGTCACGCCGAAGGGACGAGTTGCCAAAGTGCCGCTTGGGCGGTGCTACTCCAAGACCAGGGAAACGGGATGCAGATGGTGGCCTGTGCGAGCAAAAAGTTGCTGCCAGCGGAGCGTAACTACAGTACCATCGAGCGCGAGTGCTGGGCCGTGGTCTGGGGAGTGCGGAAGTTTGGCCGTACCTCTACGGAAAACCTCTCTGCATCCAGTCCGACCACAAACCCTGGGAGTATCTGGAGGGTTTGAAGGCGACCAACAAGAGGTTGATGCGGTGGGCGTTGGCTCTGCAACCCTACATGTATACCATCCAGGCGATTCCTGGAAGAGACAACGTGGGGGCCGACTTGCTCAGTCGCTCGGAAGAGTAACCAGATGTGGGGAGCATTAAACCATCAAAATGGACTGATTTTGGTGGGCTGGATCATGTTGCAAGTCCATGGATGTCAGTAGAGTTGTGTAGTGTTTTAGTTCAGGGGGAGTTGTGGTTTGATTACCCGTGTTAGGATTCCTGGCATTGGTCAGAGGTGTGTGGTTTTTGGGTTCAATACAGGGTGTTTTGTACTTGGGTGGGGGGTTTGTCACAAACTCTGCCCAAGTCCAGCCATGACTTATTTTGTAAGTCGTGCATGAGCTGGGTTTCGTGCGGTTTTGGCTTGGATGAGTGCCTATACAGTGACTCGGTGTGTGTCCGTGGATATGGACAGCCAATCGCGGGAGTGTATTCACACACGTGGGGTGGTGTGGTGCGTGAACGAGTCACAGGCTCGAAGGTCACTGCTGTGTAAAACTGTGAAGGAAACGGATGGTTGTTGTGAATGCTCTATCCGGCCGACCGGCGTGTTGATGTTTTATACAACCCCGGAGACAAGTTGTGTTCCAGCTGTCTTGGTGTGGCTTCAAGGGTTCTACGGGTGGTCAGTCCTCGAACGGCAAGGTGTGTTGAAATTCTGTAGTTTTTCTCTCCTTCCGTGCTCAGGGTCAAAATTTGTTGGTTCGGTAGTGTTTGTGTATGAGAGAGTTTTAGTTTTTTAGTTTCCTTGGTTGGTGTCATTTTATGTGTATGTGTCTGGGGTAGAAAGGGGAGAGGGGGAATGGGAAACGAGGGAAAGGGGGTGGACAGTTTTTTATTGTGCAAGAAGTGTGGAGAGCGAGTAGGCTGGTGGAGAGAAGAAAAGAGGTGTCAGCAGTTGCTGCGAGTGAACTTATGGGTGGGAAGGATTTATTTTTATGGAGGGTGAATCTAAGGTAGAGAGCGTTAACTCCAGAGAATGAGTCGTGTAGTAGGTGCAAGTACGGAAAAGTGAACACGAGGTACGGGAGGTGTAAACGGGAGTTCACCGTCAAGACAGAAGACGGGGGGGTTGGTTGTAAATATGTGACGTCATCACGGGTAGAGAAAGAGGGAAGAACGAGGTGCCACTATGTAATATGACTTAAATTCATAAGGGGTGAGGGAAGTGGCGTTGTTGTGAAGGGGCTGCTTGTGAATGGTTGGGTCAAATAATGGAATAGGAATTGTTTATTATGGGGGCAGCCATGTTGTATTGACTTTGTGAAATGGGAGTTGTAAATACTTTGTACATTTATATTGATGATGGTGTATTTACAATTGTATAAAAGTAAAGACTATAATTAGGTATTTAAGGGAGTGAAAATTGTAAGAATTATTACATAATTGGTCATGTTGGGACTCTGGTATTTTGATAATGATGTTGGTTAAAGTTAAATAGTAACTTTGATGAGATGGCCAGGGTGGTTAATTAAGTAGTTAATTATGGTAATTAATGAGTAATTAAGTAAAGAGGGGACTTTGTAAGTCGATGAAAATGGAAATTATGGGAAGTCAAACGAGGGAAATATTGTTGTTAGAGTCAATTTATGGACTTGGTGGATAAGGGGAGATAATTAAGTATTGTTGGAGGAACAAGTAGTTATACTTGGCTTTTGTTCCTACGACAGCGTTCAAGCATAGAAGCGGGGCTGTGGGAGAGTCCAAGCCAGGAGAGACGAACGACACAGGGGACAGCATGAGTTTCCGGGTGCAAGAAGCTTCCGGCTCTATACCCGGGAGGAAGGCGTGTTAGTTGGTGGGGTGTTTGACCACCGGTGTGTCGCAAGTGTGAGCTGTGGAGGTGAGGTGGCCCACCGTCAGTGGGTAAAGTGGTGGAAGGTGCTGGCATTCTATTGCCACGAGCAGTCTGTGCACAAGAATATATTATGGCATCTGTGTGCCTTGAGTTATGCAGCTGTGGCTTCAATAAGCATTGTGACCTATAAGTGAGTTTAAACACATTAAAGACATAGAGATTTTGCAAGTGTTAGAGGAAACTAGGTAGAAATTGACTATTAATTAAATATTAGGTTATTAACTTAGTACCAGGCCTGGTTAATTACATTTTAACGGGACTAATTTGGAGTGTCTTTATTGTTTTCTTTGAGCGACGTTGATTTTGTGGATCGGCGAGATGTGAACTGGACTTGGTTGTGAAACGTCGTGATCATTACGCACGAAGAGAAA
>NC_090249.1:15872068-15887068 GCF_037325665.1 Littorina saxatilis
CTATTTGGCATTTGCCTATACAAGAGAGATCTTTCCATTTGCAGAATAAGTCAAACAGTAACGCTGAATTGCTGCAAGTCTAAGGCTTTTGAATTATCAGGACGGGTGAAATGGCCTCGTGGATAAAACGTCTGCTTCCAATGTTGAAAATTGAGAGTTCGAATCCCGGCCGTGCCTGGTGAGTAAAGGGTGGCGATTTTTCCTATCTCCGACCAAGTGCGCACGGAAAAGATCCTGTAATCGTGAGCCGAAGCGTGTGCACCGCAAGGACAGTTTGTTTAGACGATGTCTTGGTCCTGAGTCGCGTTTGAATCACTTCTTCCTCTTCAGCGTTCGACGCGTTTGAATCACATATTTCACACAACGATCTTATGAAAATATAAATCACTCGTCTTTCCGTTTTGAGGTTGAAATCGCCTTGCAGTTCGTCTGTACATCAAACAAGCATGAGATTGCCCTAATGTTGTACTTTCAGTAGCTGGAATACACCCAACAAACTAGATATCGTTGCGCAGAGCAACATTTGATGTGTTTCTTGGCAAGACAGCAAAGACGTTGACTAAACGAGTTGTACGCGACGCTCCATTTTGTAACCCAATAAAAACACGCTGAACGAAACTGAGAAGTCAAATTTGACGGTATCGGAGGATGATTTTCGCGCTTTCGGAGGCAAAGGCTAATTACCTGTGCCCTACAGTCCTAAGCTCAACACTACAGCTGTTAGTTATATGCTTGGTCTCTTGGTTGATTCCCTTGAAGCGATAACATATATATAACACTTAACTTATTTAGAGAAGAAATGAGCCATTGAGACAGCAGCTGTAAAATGAAATTTAGACAGCGACCTGCGCCAAGTCAGTTGCTCGTGTGCAATACATATTGGGGAAAAAAACACAATCAAAGAGCGAGCAAGCACTAAAGTGGTTGAGTTCTCGACTTTTGAACATCGGGTAGCTTTAGTTTTCTGATATAAAAATTCTGACCCCAGTACCGCTCACTGTCGTTGGATATGTTACGTTTTCGTGCCAAAAACTTGGATGAAAAAGATTGAATTAACGTAATGGTTACTCAAGAGGCACTGCTACCTATTGGCACGCGTCATTTTCACTTACCTTTTCTTCCAAGTAAATATTGACACATTCATGTCAAATGTGGACAACATCAATAGAAAACATCAAACTTTTCAGAATTGGTTAGCCTTCACCACGGATTGAATTCATAAAACAAATATTTATATAAACATTGTCAAAATATAATGTCCCAGACAAGCTCACACTGTTTGACAAGTTTATGCTAAACTATATGTAGGATAAAGTTCAAATTTGACATATTTTCTCATCCCTGTGTATTCGAGGATGAAAACCCTTCCTTTGAGGGAGAGAAGCAAATTTTTCATAAAAATCCTAGGATGTTTTCAAAATTATAAAGTGCTTCCGGTATCCATCAAGCAGACAGAGATATTTTACCAAGGCAAAAAAACGGCTGCGTGCAATTTGATGCCGAAAGTAAACTTTCATCAAGAAACGCAAAATGATTGCTTTCGAAGAATAAAATAAAGCCAACAAAAGCATTGAGAGCTTCCTGCAAACCAGGTGGGTTTTTTTTGGGTTTTTTTCAATTTCAAGAAAAATTGAAGTGTCCAATTATTTTAGGCTGCAAAATGTGAACCCGTCTTCCAAGCTAGTTTGATGTGCGGTAACAACGTGTAAAATGTGTTTATATGACAGTAGTTCTACTTCCATTAGAACATAAATATTAAGCCCTATTTTGCGTTATACGTTAACCCTTTCATGTCCAACGTCCTCTTGGCGGCGCTTGCATTTTCACACTGTAATTGTGCAACTGTCAAGCCAATGGTCTAATGCCAGGGTCTGTATTACAAAAAGACTCTTGGATATCAAATAAACATCGCCAGAATTAACCGGCACGGTTGGCCTAGTGGTAAGGCGTCCGCCCCGTGATCGGGAGGTCGTGGGTTCGAACCCCGGCCGGGTCATACCTAAGACTTTAAAATTGGCAATCTAGTGGCTGCTCCGCCTGGCGTCTGGCATTATGGGGTTAGTGCTAGGACTGGTTGGTCCGGTGTCAGAATAATGTGACTGGGTGAGACATGAAGCCTGTGCTGCGACTTCTGTCTTGTGTGTGGCGCACGTTATATGTCAAAGCAGCACCGCCCTGATATGGCCCTTCGTGGTCGGCTGGGCGTTAAGCAAACAAACAAACAAATCGCCAGAATTACTTGTCTTTCCTAACATTTCTCCGGATGAGTGTGTACACTGTAAACTGAAGTGTTCCACTTTTGAACACACGTTTTGTAACCAGTTGTAAACACTGTTTGACATACTCAAATCTTATATGAATTAACTAGCTTAAAGGGAGCACACATGGTTATCACTAAATAGTGTTTACCGAGTGTGCTGCCTTTTCAAGGAGAATGATCTTGTTTACGAGTGTTTTAACAAGCAAATTATGTAACAAATCCAAGTACCAGAAACTATATTTGAGTATCTCTTTAACTGACAACATTTGTGAGCCTCCACCACGAAACGAGTCGCATGTCACCTCGCGCGGTTCTGCGCTAGGCTTAATATAAGTCCGGGGAGTGTCTGGTAACAGTGTGAGGGTCACCTTAGTCACAGGCTTATAACTCAAACAAGTTTTCGCTCTTTTCTAAAACGGTTTTCACCACTGGATAGAGCATAAAAAAACTCTTTAGGAAAATGTAAAAATCTGAAAATCATGCAAAGGTGACATGCGACTCATTCCGTGGTGGAGGGTCACATTTGTAATCACATTACGAGAAATAAGCTGTGGGTTGGGGATGGAGGGGGTGTGGTTTCGGAACTTCGTCTTTGACCCGTCGGCATTATACTTGTCTAGTCAAAATAACGGACCCTATTGCTACGTTGAAATCACAATAGCTGTTGATGACTTCTTGTGTCTACCGTCCTCATATGAGTACTGTAAAAAAAAAAAAAACCCATCAAAATGAGCAAGGTTTGCATTTACTGTATCATATGTAAGGTCAATAACATAAAACTGTGTAAAAGGAAAATCCAGTCATATATGGGTTAAAAAGCACACAAAAATGATATCTTCAGATATCACGTTGCACTAACTGTCACAGATCAGGACTGGTTTAGATAACGAGATGAAATGTATCCCTCCTTTTTCTACTTCGTCTTCTTGCTCTTCTTGTCTTTGTTGTTTTTGTTTTTTCTCTCTCTCTCTCTCTCTCTCTCTCTCTCTCTCTCTCTCTCTCTCTCTCTCTCTCGCTCTCTCTCTCCCTCTCTCTCTCTCTCTCTCTCTCTCTCTCTCTCTCTCTCCCCCTCACTCTTTTGTATGTGCGATCAAGATGCTGAGACCATATGCGATATCCACAACACTGTGATACTATTTGCGCTCTGTTGGAATGACTAATCGCTAACGCACTGCTGGGAAACAAGCAGAGAGAGAGAGAGAGAGAGAGAGAGAGAGAGAGAGAGAGAGAGAGAGAGAGAGAGAGAGAGAGAGAGAGAGAGGAGAGAGAGAGAGAGAGAGAGAGAGAGAGAAAGAGAGAGAGAGAAAATGTGATAGAGAGAGACAGAGAGAGGGAGATATATACACAGAGAGAGTGTGTGAGAGAGAGAGAAGGGGAGAGAAGCGAGAGAGAGAGAGAGAGGGGGGGAAGCGAGAGAGAGAGAGATAGAGAGAGAGAGAGAGATAGAGAGAGAGAGAGAGAGATAGAGATAGAGAGAGTGACAGACAGACAGACAGACAGACAAATAGACTACGGTCGGGTAGCTCAGGTGGTAGAGCACTAGAATTGTGATCCTAGGGTCGCGGATTCGAATCCAGGCCGGGACGGACACGGGTCAACTTTACGAGCAGACTCAGAAACGGTATCCATGTCTCACCCCCGGGTCACCACAGTGGCACGTCAAATACCTCCGTAATTGTGTCATAAGTGCAGATGGCTGATCACACCTAAATACGCACACACCTTGGTAGAGCGACTCTTGTTACAGTTGGTTTCCAATGGGAGGACGCTATCCGAATTTGTTAGCAATGGGATTATAAAGAAATTAAATGAAATTACTATCCTCTACCCGCAAAACACCCTCACCACTTTCCTAAACATCGCATTTGGTAAAGGACACACTTTGAGTTGCATCTCCGTATAATTACTGCTGCATTGTTATTCTGGGTTACCTATGTGTTGAAGTAACATCACACGTTTTACAAGAATTTGCAGCGAAGACAATAACGAAGACACATGTCCTACAACTAAAAGCACGTGCGGTCGGAATACGCTGAGATGTCTTCGGGTGTCCTAAAAAAAGGTCTTATGGTGGCAGTAATGGTGGTTGTTGTAGTTGCTGATGTTGATGTCCGACAATAATTACTTCTCACCGGAGCCTGGAACCATTAGCAGGGTGCTCCATTTCCTACACCTTCCCCCACTTGAAAAAAAGGCGCTGACGATGCTATTTAAAATAGCAATTGACATGATTCCAGCACTAACGGAGGCTACATTCTTAACAGCAACTGACCAATCCCGACGCAGGATCCGCCCCACCCCCTACGAGGGATATGAGACCCAGAACATAGTTACGCAAGAGGCATGCTATTTACAACAGCCGCTGCTTCAAAGTCCAAAAATCCAAAAGAGAACAATTTAGATCCTCTTTCTTTGTCAACGCCGTTGTCCAACGGAACTGCCTCCCCGCCCGACGCCATTGTCAGACTGCCTTCTGCAATCGGGATGCAGTAGATTCAGACCGGGAACTAGTCAACCCGGGCCCGGTTTATTTAAAGTTTTCAAAGTGTTCTTGTAAATACCAACCCATACACATTTAGAAGCCTCTTTATTTAGTTGGCGATGCGCACACCACCCGTCACGAAACAGCCGAAGTCGGCTCCTGCGACGTATTCCCCACGATATACACCAAATGGGACATCCAGATCCAGATCCAGATCCAGATCCAGATCCAGATATCAAGAACGACACAAAGTTACAGATAAGAAGCATTTTTGTGTGAGTGTTCAAAGAACAAAACGTTAAAAAAGTTAGCTTGTTGTATTCGATAAGTTGTATTTAATTCATTGTATGAGATATTGTCAATTGTATTTATTTATTTGAATAAAATTGTTTGAAAAACAAATATAAACAAGTCGCGTAAGGCGAAATTACTACATTTAGTCAAGCTGTGGAACTCACAGAATGAAACTGAACGAACTGCATTTTTTCACAATGACCGTAGTCCGCCGCTTGTGCAAAACGGAGTGAAACTGACGAGCCTGTTCAGCGCGGTAGTGATTTCGCCGCTTTTCTGTACCTCTCTTCGTTTGAACTTTCTGAGCGTGTTTTTAATCCAAACATATCATATCTATATGTTTTTGGAATCAGGAACCGACAAGGAATAAGATGAAATTGTTTTTAAATTGATTTCGAAAATTTGATTTTGATAATAATTTTTATATTTTTAATTTTCAGACCTTGTTTTTAATCCGAATATAACATATTTATATGTTTTTGGAATCAGAAAATGATGAAGAATAAGATGAATGTAAATTTGAATCGTTTTATAAAAAAAATAATTTTAATTACAAATTTCAGATTGTTAATGACCAAAGTCATTAATTAAGCTGAAATGCAATACCGAAGTCCGGCCTTCGTCGAAGATTGCTTGGCCAAAATTTCAATCAATTTGATTGAAAAATGAGGGTGTGACAGTGCCGCATCAACTTTTACAAAAAGCCGGATATGACGTCATCAAAGACATTTATCGAAAAAATGAAAAACAATTCCGGGGATATCATACCCAGGAACTCTCATGTCGAATTTCATAAAGATCGGTCCAGTAGTTTACTCTCAATCGCTCTACACACACACACGCACACACACACACACACACACTCACACAGACACCACGACCCTCGTCTCGATTCCCCCCTCTATGTTAAAACATTTAGTCAAAACTTGACTAAATGTAAATAAGAACTACACACAAAGAAGAGACGACCCCCTTACCTTTCGCACACTCCAGTCTAAATCGTTACCACCTGTTCAAAGTTTTCTCCGTTTTAATAAGGGTTCGTTGTGGGACTGGGAACAAAATTCAACACGATACTCACAGTTTGATGAGGTAGAACAAGCTCACAACATCCTTTTCTTGAAAACCACAACGCACGACAGAACAGTAAACCCCACGATGTTCCGCTTTTGTTATGATGTTGTTGTTGTTGTTGTTGTTGTTGTTGTTGTTGTGTCTCTCTCATTGTGATTGTGTCAAGAAAAAACAAATCAATATCTTACTTCTTTTCTCGAAATCACTAAAGGAAACCAAGCCAGCAACCCGCATTTCTTTCATTTTCAGGGGTCTCTCATTTTGTGAAGACTGAGAACAGGGGAAAGCCATCCAATGCACTGATGGGCTCAAGGGACTGAATGCACTATCCGTTACCCGCTAAACGCCCCAAGCATTGTTGACAGATCCAAGCTTGCCATGCTCCTCTGGACACAACACGAAAAGGTCAGACGCTGCAACGTACGAATGTTAAAGAGGCTGTGCATCTATAAGTCTTCTTTCTTGTGTGTGCTTCATTGAAGTCTTTTGATTCTTTGTGTTACTTTCTTTTCTAGGTTTTGTTTTACGTGTTTCATCTTCTACGAGAGAGAGAGAGAGAGAGAGAGAGAGAGAGAGAGAGAGAGAGAGAGAGAGAGAGAGAGAGAGAGAGAGAGAGAGAGAAAGAGAGAGAGAGAGACAGACAGACAGACAGACAGACAGACAGTGACAGACAGACAGAGAAAGACAGGCAGAGAGGGGAAGAGAAACACAGACAGACAGACAGACAGACAGACAGACAGACAGATAAACAGATAGACACACAGACAGGGGAAGAGAGACACAAACAGACAGACAGACAGACAGACATGTGCGCGCGCGCGTGTGTGTGTGTGTGTGTGTGTGTGTGTGTGTGTGTGTACGTCTGTGTGAGGTAATTTTCTGTTTGACTCTCTGTGTCTTTCTGTCTTTGTTCTTTTGATCACAACTTAAAGGCAGCATTCCTCAGTCAATGAATCTTCAGGCAATCCTCAGTAAGAAAGGATGGAATGCAGCGTAAATGCTGCACATTCTTTTGAAGTGAAGGGAAGATTTATTGTCAACTTCGTTTTCGCCAGACCAGCTAATTAAGCGAGAGAACTCAAGTCAGGGAATGTTTTCGAGCGGGTTCCCTTTTTCCTTGTTTTTAATTTTCCAATGAAGTGAGAAAATCGAAGTGAGTTTTCCTTTCCCTTGTGTTTTCAGGCGTTGCGGGGTTGTTGATGTTTATCCCTTCAACCTGCTATTTGGATATGCGGGACCGACGTTGCAGGGGTGTCGACAAAACGCAGAGCTTATTTCAAATCTTCGAAAATCTTGCTTTGAGTTCGACACAATCGCGAAACGTTTTCACACTCGGGAATCGTGGCGCTTAGGACTGCCAAGAATAACTTTGCCGATGAAATCAAGTCCTAGCAAAATCCGTGTATTGTACAAGGGCGCTCGTGCACCTTATTATCCTACACAGTTCAGAGACATCCTGCTTGCTGCCGCGCAGGCAGAGAAAATGTTCCCTCTTTATCTTCACCGCGCTGGCAGCAAAACCCCTCATGCGGAGGTGTTTTCAGACAGGCCAGACACAGGTTGTCCCGAAGGAAAACAGCCAGATAGCCAATAGCCAATGTTTCCCCAAAAATGCCTAGCTGTTCTCACAGCCTGATGTTTCTGTGTACAAACATGACACCCGCATGGCGCGATCTGCTGACGACTTCAGTGGAAGTGAATGGAAAGAAGATAGCTAGGCAGCTTAGCGATATGAGACATAGCTCAGTTGGAAGCGCGCTGGATTTGTATTCAGTTGGCCGCTGTCAGCGTGAGTTCGATCCCAGGTTCGGCGGAAATTTATTTCACAGAGTCAACTTTGTGTGCAGACTCTCTTCGGTGTCCGAACCTCCCCCCGTGTACACTACATTGGGTGTGCACGTTAAAGATCCCACGATTGACAAAAGGGTCTTTCCTGGCAAAATTGCTTAGGCACAGTTAATAATTGTCTACCTATACCCGTGTGACTTGGAATAATAGGCCGTGAAAGGTAAATATGCGCCGAAATGGCTGCAATCTACTGGCCGTATAAAATTTCATCTCACACGGCATCACTGCAGAGCGCCTAGAACTGTACCCACGGAATATGCGCGATATAAGACTCATTGATTGATTGATTGATTGATATGACCGAGTGTGGACTGGGTGGCCGAGTGGTAACGCACTTGCGCTCGGAAGCGAGAGGTTGCGTGTTCGACCCTGGGTCAGGCCGCAATTTTCTCCCCCCTTTCCTAACCTAGGTGGTGGGTTCAAGTGCTAGTCTTTCGGATGAGACGAAAAACCGAGGTCCCTTCGTGTACACTACATTGGGGTCTGCACGTTAAAGATCCCACGATTGACAAAAGGGTCTTTCCTGGCAAAATTGTATAGGCATAGATAAAAATGTCCACCAAATACCCGTTTGACTTGGAATAAAGGCCGTGAAAGGTGAATGCTCACCTAATAGGCTACTGAGCTTTACTGGCCGATGTGAATGCGTTATATATTGTGTGTAAAAAATGTCTGTTTGTCTGTCTGTCTGTAAAAAAATCCATATGTAAGCGCCTAGGGCTATATCTAGATTAGGCGCATAAAAATGATCACAATAATAATAATAATAATAATAATAATAATATTAATATGATGGGGACCGACTTGACAAAAGTGTCAAACTTTGTGAGGCAATTCTGTAGACCCTACTTATTAATTTTTTGCTAAGCCCCATCAAATTTGGCCAATGCAGCCCAGTCATGTGACGTCATCAATTTTTCCATAGCATTAATAGAGGAAAATACTGCATATATACATGTCTGAGCAAGATATTTTAAAAATTTAAAGGCAATATGATCAATTCAATGAATAAATTCAGAAAAGAATACATTTCAAATAATTTTTTAATCAATAAACATTCATATTTTTGCGAGATATTTGTTTATGGTTTGACAAAACTCGAAAATAAGGCCAAAAACATCATGTCGCGACATTGTACGTAACTTGCTTCCATAGTATCAGTGAACATGACAATTAAACATTAATTTGTTTCAGAAATATTAGTGTTTATAACTGCTTTTTCAGCCCCTTAAAGTTTTCAACATTTAGGAAAACGTCTTTAAAGCAATTCTGGCATGTACATCGGCAACCGCAGCTGGTACGAGTATGTGGATATCTATTGATCTATTTGTCACAGCTGCACTTGCACCATCTTGTGCATTGCCATCCAGCTTTCATGCAACCACATGTGGTGCCACATCCTCTTGCACCCTTGCATGCACATTTGACTAGTTGGCTGCAAGCTTCAGATGCTATTCTCAGTGTCGTCCAAAAAGGGAGCCAAGCCTTGCTGTCCTTGTCCAGAGTCCAGCCCTATCCCTCTGGAGATGGTGCTTGCTGCTGGGCCTGGTCAGCAGTAGACCAAATGCTTGCCTGGTAGACAGCACGGTTTGAATGCTGTAATAATGCTCCCTGTGTGGGAGGAAGGGCTTCCATCATCATCTTGTCTCTGTGGCAAAACAGCTCTCTGCGGGCCTCATCAACAGAGCTCAGCTGGCTTGTTTTGTCATACAGGACAACTGTGAAGCGTTCCAGCAATTTGAAGTGGTGGCTGTTCAACTCCATGGCAACGAAAGGATTCTCTGCAATGAACCTAAAGGCCTCTGTTACTGCAGGATAACATTTCCATGCAGCCCGTGCAGACAGTTTTCCTTTGCCAAAAAAGGCAGAGACCGTGTCGCAACCGGTGAAGCTGAGGAAAGTGGGGAGGACTGTAGACTTTTCCTCTCCAAGGGCTAGAGCAATGGCATTGATGTGAAAGTACGTGAAATTCTTTCCTGTGCCGAAAGCAATCCAAATCTCTGCCGCTGGACACATTGCTTGAAGCTTGCGGAACTTTCCAATGATGATGACGAACTAAGCAAGCACAGGACCCAGTCTGCAGTGCATTTTGCAGATGCAGCAGTATCTTTGTGTCTGCTTCCTCATGATCATTGTCTGGCATGCTGTGATCCATTCCTCCGATGAGAACATTCTGGCCTGATGTAATGACAACTACTTTTCCATCGGGGAACTGAGCTGTGGCAACTTTCTCTGACAGGAAGGAAAAGAGTTCTTGTTTGTTATCTGAGTCCTTGAGAAACTCTTGCCATTTTCCAGGGATCTTGTTTGGACCAGCAACTTTTCTCCTGATTCCTTTACCTCTCTTCTCTCGTGCACTCTCTTTAATACTGCTGCTGTGATATGTGTCCCACACCACATCCACTCTGTCAGCACCTTCCAATTGGTGTCTGATGTATGGTAGGAAAACATCATTGGCATAATCTTCAAACGTTGAGATTCCAGCAGTCGGGAGGAAGTGTAAAACGGCAGTGCCATCCAGAATCTTTGTGTCGAAAGTACTCGGGGGGTCAAGCTGCTCTGATGCTGATGTCTGCTCAATGGAAGAAATTAGAACTGCATCAAGCTCTACAACATCCAATTCTCCAACTGATCTGTCCGCCTCTGCCACATGCTGAAGACAAGCTGCCAGATCAGTGTCATCATCAAGGTCTTGTGTCTCAAGTGAACCTGGAGTGTCTGTATCAGGTGCTTGTATCAGGCACTTCAGCAAGTTTGACGTTTTGCCCAGGCGCAGTTTTCCTCTGTCTGAAAGAGATGGTGGGTATGGGTTATTTTCGTGCTGGAAAAAGGTACCCACATCTGTTTCCCTGTTTTGAGCCACAATGTACAGCTGTGAAAAAAGGCTGACATCAGCCTTCAAAGTTGCTATTTTGCCAGCTTGTTTCCATTTTTCCTTTGGTGTTGGACACTTGAAGAGTGGAAGGGAGTTTTTCTTGATGGGGCCATGAATTGATCGAGTGCAGTCTACCAAAACTGACAGGTGGTATTCATCATACTGGCTCCTTCCAAGTTTTTCCACTGCACGGACAGTGTTGGTCACTGATTCATTCATCACATCACAAGTATCCAGCATCAACAGTTTTGCAGTGTCATTCATGAAGGGATTGCCCATATCACTGACAGTCTTTGCAAGGCTCAAAACTTGCCCTCTGAAGCTCTGTTGAGTTGATAGACCTTCCTCACGGTGATAGTGCATCTCAGATCCCTCAGAGAGACTTGCTTCAAACTCCTTCAGCATTCTTGCTTGTTCCGGTCCTACAAGCATCCACTTTCGAAATGCTGACGGGTTTTCAGTGAATCCAACAGCACCACCAGACCCTTTCACAATGTCATTGTTGTTCTCATGGACCTGGTCGCTTGGGATTGCCGAGAATCTGTTTGTGGTCTTGAACACAACCCAGTGTCCACGCTGTTGACATTCTTCTTTGATCGTAGGAGGCAGATTTTCCATGTCCCTTATGTGTACAGGGATCCAGCGAGCATAGTTGTGGTGATCCATGCTGAAGAACCAAGGCACCAAGGCTTTCATTCAGTCTACATACAAGTGGAAGTTGGCCTCCCGATGAGCACGGATGAAGAGCAGGCCTAGGAGCGATTTTCCCTATTCTCGGAGTGCGAAACCTCAAAAATTGCATTTTGCCACGTACATGCTGTCAGTATGACCTGTGCACGTGGTGCCTAGCAAAAATTGAAAGTATTTTGGATGTAGATAGCTAGGAAAAAATGTCACACTTTTGTCAGATCTGTCCCCATCCGGTCAAAAAATCGACGTAAGCTGCCTAGCTAAGAGAGGAAACGGTGACTTTAAGAAAGCCAGACACACTATGTACGCGCGCCACACAATACCGATCGTATACGAGGGATGGTCCAAAAAGAACATGTAGGGAAATTAAGACAGAGTCTGACTCCTTTTCTGCATCATCTTGATCAATGAAGCCATGCAAGTCCGTTTTTTCTCGATGAATGCACAACATTTTAATGCAGCTATCTGAAAATGACTTACTTTTGAGGGTTTCACTGAGATCCATCTTTCGCAACTTTGGATCGTTGAGAGGGCCTGCGAGTTCAAAAACGTTTCTCTTGATGACATGTTCTTCATCGAAAGAGTATCCCTTCATCCAGCGTGGTGAAGGAAGAGCAAAGTAAAATAAGCTGACCATTTGAAAAAGTAGTTTTGGCCGACATAAGCCAGAACATAGCCATCTGCTAAACGTCAACGTACTCTAAGCTTTCGTAACAAGTGAAAAGCTTTCACCGTCGTAATATTTCAAATCACCTATGAGATCAATTTGTGTGGGTACCCCATTCGCCGGGAGGTGGTGCATTTCGTCTGAAAATGAGAATATACGAGCTTACGCATGGTGGTCGTCGAAAAGACAATTAGGCCAACAAAAAAAATAGGTGTGGTTACGGTAACATAGCCAAAAAAAATAGGGTAGGAAGGTAGGCAATCACTTTTTATTTTTTTTTATTTTTTTTCTAATGTGTACAAATTAAACCTACTTGACAGGGAAATAAGTGTGCGACTCGGGCGCTTTCGCTTTCATTGCGTTTTTTGCACTTTTTTTTTTTTTTTTTTTTTTACAAATGTAATAAAAAGTTATAGGATCGGCCCCTAAAAATAGGGTAGGTCGGGTTACCGTAACCACACCTATTTTTTTTTTAGGCCTTATCGATTAATCATCAACAGGGCATGAGTCAATTCTCATTTGCAAATGCGGAGACCCTCAAGGTTAACTCAATCTGCAGCAGACAAGTTGTGTCCATTAGAGTTGTGTTTGACAAATCAGTATTGAAAGCATATTTCTTGACCCCTTTTATGGAGGACAGTAAATCTTGTCAACTGATTTGTCTAAAACCAGTGTTAAAATAATGTCACAGTTTGAGGGCGTTAAAATAATCGCATCAGACTGACCTGGAAACAATACGATTACAGATGCAGACAATTGCGGTCGTCCACAGAATACTTAAAATTAATATTAAAAGTCCTACGGTTTTGAGCCATTAAGGACTTGAGTGTTTGTCCACTATCAAAACAAAACAAAAATAAAAAAAATAAAAATAAGGAGAGGAGGGCAGGGGGTGGGGTTGAGATGATAATGCTCTGTGGAATTCGTTAAAAGGAAAAGTAGTTAAGATGTTTCTTGGTAAGCATTATAAGTCTGTATTCTATATCTTGAATAACGGGTTTGTAAAATGATTTTTTATTCAAAACGAGTTAAAAGGTGGAACCTTTCAGGATCACCAATAAAAGCAAATAGATGAGCAAGTAAGAGGAACACGAACAATAAATCTCAAAACTTTTAAAAAATAAAAGGATTAAGATGTAAGCCACGAAGGCCGTGGAAATTAAAAACATATGTACAGTTTGGCGACTAGTGAGCCTAGGGTGAGGATATGTTGTCTAGAGGGTAGTCGCTAGAATCAGGAGGGATGGCGGGAGCCACTCGACCTCAAACTGAAACACGCTGATGAGATAATCTGGGCTTAGAGTTATACCCACAGCCCCATGTTCGAGTCCCTGACCAGTCGGCACAGCAGCAAGCTGTGTGACCAGCCTAGAGAACTGCTACTGCGCAAATAATCCTGGGGACTCAGACCATGGAGCTGCACATGGTCATATAAGGTTTTAAAGGTAATTCTATTTGTAGCGCATGGAGCGAAAATGTGTTGGAATGAATAGGGTTCTCCACAATGGCAGGACTTGTTAAAGATATGGAAGTGGCAGCCGCCGGCACGGAGGCGTCTGAAGATAGTGAGGAGGTTTGTTGGGAGATCGGGGTGTAGATCGTTCATATCAATGGGTTGATAGGACAGAGATGTTACGTACTGACTTCGAATGAGTTTACGAATTTTACTGTAGAACTCGGTTACTGAGTAGCTGATGTTAGTGTTAGCTGGGCTAGATTCTGCCGCTTCTTTGGCAGCGACATCCGCCAGTTTATTTCCCCGGACCCCTACGTGAGAGGGGACCCAGAGAAGTGATACGGATGTGCCGGATGCGATTAACTGGTGACATGTAAAGAGGATTTCTCTTTGTAGCTCTGCCCGATTTGATGTGTTTCGATGCAGAGCTTGTAGTGAAGAGCGCGAGTCAGAGCAGAAAACTACCGCACGCGGTGTGACTGCATGGGAGGTCATTTATGTCCACAGAATAATTATGCTGTGCTGCCTTTATAGTTATGAGACCAATGATAAGGCGGATGGTGGCGAGAGAGATGAAGGGAGGGGTAATGTTTACAGTCCCGGGCTGTGAGCAGTGCCCGCCAATGTTTTAGCTCAGGCACCATCGCGGCTGGCACGCTTCAGTTCTATCGAACACTGCACCCTCATCGAAGGAAACTGCACCGCGCTTTCCTGGACAACCGTCCTTACCTTCAAGGCAGACTGATACGAAGAGGTGTAAGTAGAGGTTACATGCCGAGTCTCAGTGATTATTAAAAATAATGGTCGAAGTTAGCGGATCATGAAAAATGCGAGCTTTAGCGAGCTTTTTCATGACCGCGAACTGAGACCATTATTTTTTATAATCACTGAGACGAGGTGTGTAACCTCTTTGTTCCTCCTTTCTTCAGTTATTCAAAGAAAAGAGGAGTTTTTTTGCGAAAGTTTGATCGAATCCTATTCACTCAACCAGTCAACCTGCGCAGGCGATCGATTAATGCGCGGTTGTATAGTTCCGTGCAAATCATTCCATTCTGTTAACACTTCTTGTCAGTTTTCTTATTTTGGACTAAAATCAAGTATACAGATATGCTGTTATTCTGCTGTGGCGGCAAAGGCAGATATTGTGTGTTCTGTATATGCTTTGGTATCGCTTAGGATAATGTTCTTTCGTCAAATGGGACCAGCAGACGAACTTTTGCACCCGTGTTCCAACGTTAAAAACTGTATGAAGTTCAGTTTTCTGGGGAAAATAGTGTATAAAACCGCTTTATGTTGTTTAAATTGATGAGATGTGTGCATTTGGTTGCGTGTGATCTGTTTATTAAATGAAATA
>NC_090249.1:15892068-15897068 GCF_037325665.1 Littorina saxatilis
TTAATTTGCTAGTCATGCAAACACATGAGGAAAAAATGGAACGTTCACGCTCTTTCGCGCTTACAGCTGTTATCGCTGCGTGCCTCTTAAAACATGCTACGGTCACGCTTGGCTGGGCATCGCTGTGGCACCAGAATCATCGCTTAAATATGTAGCGTGTTTACTGGTTCAGCAAATTTGCATCAGTGCTTACACGCACATAAAACTTTAGCAGTGTGTGTATCAATCATGTTTCTAAAGACATGCAAAGCCATACATTTTTTTGGACCCAAAGGAACAATCCTACGACGAGATTAAAAACTTCTTTTGAAAAATTGCATAACATTTTAACAGACACATGTAACAATCCATCATTTTGCTTGAAGTATCTCTAGTATGTTGGTAAAATATTCTGAAAGTTTCAAAGCAATCCACCAAGTCATTGCTAAAGTGCAGACGCAAAAAGTCCCGTTTTTGACCGCTCTTGCGATCGACACTTGCATCAGTAGGAATAGCATAGCACGCGAAATACGCCGGGAAGAAGTAGAGCCGAATACCCGGCTTCGCCGGGTGAGTGGCGCACCGTACGCCAGCTTCGCCGGGTGAGTGGCGCACCGTATGCGATTGACGCCACGCGAAGGAAGGGAGATAAACGCGCAAAACACTGGAGAAGATAAGGAAGAGTAATACCCGGCTTCGCCGGGATCAAAGCGTTGTGGACAGTGACCTTCTAAAAATAGTAACGGGAATATGGATTGAGCGTTGTGGACAGTGACCTTCTAAAAACAGTAACGGGAATATGGATTGACGCCACACGAAGGAAGGGAGATAAACGCAAAACACAGAAGAAGATAAGGAAGAGTTACTGGGAATGGATCTGGGAAGATGAACAGAAAAACCAAAATCGGTTCAGCGCTGCGCGCTGAGAGCACGTGTTGAAAATTCTCATCGACCAGGTTGTGTCCGGGGTCTACCTAAATATGCCCACCAAATTTGAAGCAGATCCATCGAGAACTTCATGCACACTAGTTCTGTGTCCTTACTATCTCGTGCACACTAGTTTTGTGTCCTTACTATATCATGCACACTGGTTCTGTGTCCTTTCTATCATGTGCAATCTAATTATGCTCCTACTTTCTGGTGCCGACCAGTTGAACAATTAGTTTAAATTTTTTTTTTTTTAATAGTTTAGGCATTTTTTTCTTTTGAAAGCTCACACTCTATCTCTCGGTGCCTCCCCTCTCTCGATTCACATAATCATAATAATAGTAATCATAATAATCATAACTGATAATGATAATCAGATTATACACTTACTTATAATCTTGAGAAACAGTTTCAAAATAACTTCATCGGGATTTGTTTCGCTTGTTTGTGACTTGAAATACACATGCACGCCGTTCGTCTATAAATACGGTACACTTCCGCAATTTCCTATCCTAGTCTCTTAAAGAGGTTTCCGGATTATCCCAGAAAATGACGCGGTATGACGACATGTACATAAAATAGTAAGGATCGTATGCCACCCCCCTCTCCAAACGGTATTCAACACGCAGTTTCAAGGAGCGGCCATTACACCGTTTTAGACAGAATTGACGCTACCAGTATGGGTTGATTAACGCAAGCACGATCGAACAAATTAACTCAGAGAAATATTTCACGTACATGAAATGACTGGTTAAATCTAAAGAAAGTTATTCAGTAAATTGTTAGTTTATTTTCGTAATTCTACACTCCAACACAAAAATTAAACTAGAATTGGGATCCGAGTTAACCAAACCGGTTTTGGCAACCGTAGCCTCCGTTGCGATATAACCTTCGTGGTTGAAAACGACGTTAAACACCAAATAAAGACAGAAACCGTAGCCTGGAACTGTGACCTTGGACGGACTCAGAACCTAAATCGAAACTGTCTTTGATTCAATGAAAACTTTCATTGTGTGTGCTTTCTTTACTATCTTGAAACTAAAATGCATTCAAAAGCAAATCGAACAGTGGTTTGAATGTAGATTTAACACACATTTACGGATGCACTTGTTTGCACTTCATTTCTTCAGCGGCGTGGCTTTAGCATGGGGTAGTGAAGAGGAACACACCTCGCTGGCTCACCTATTGTACACACCACAGACAACTACAGTGCTTTGTTGTGGTCCACGTTGTCTTTGGTGTACGCATGGGATATACAGCTTACAACACTCGTGTGTTTTTTGTATTTCAGTCAAGACCCAGCGGGAATATCATCGGTATCTACTCGCCAGAGGCTCGTGGGAGAGAGAGACAGAGAGAGAGAGAGAAAGAGAGAGAAAGAGAAAGAGAGAAAGAGACAGAGAGACAAAACGGGGTTGTTGTTGTTGTTGTTATCGTTGTTGTTGTGGTTGTGTCTTTGTGTTTAATCTGAACGGAAAGAACAAAATTATTATTATATGCTGGCTCTATTTGTAACTCTCTCTCTCTCTCTCTCTCTCTCTCTCTCTCTCTCTCTCTCTCTCTCTCTCTCTCTCTCTCTCTCTCTCTCTCTCTCTCTCTCTCTCTCTCTCTCTCTCTCTCTCTCTCTCTCTCTCTCTCTCTATCTCGCTCATGTTGACCGAATTCGTAACAACCTCTTCCAAGCTTTTTCTGTTATTTCCAAACATGTCGTTTCAAAGCCAACCATTGACTTAACACAATACATCGTGCAACCTCTGATAACGATGATTGACACAGAAAAAATACAAGCGTACGGCACCGTTTCCAGTTAAACCAAAAGCTGATCCAGTCTAAGATAAAATCGAACTCAGGCAAAAGGAGCAGCCATTGAAGGTAATGGTCGAAAGCAGCGAAGCAAAAAAATCGAAAGCGCTTTATTGCTAGTTTGCCACGTGGGAACAACAATCGGGAACTACTTTCACGGGCTTACGCTGTACTAGTTTGATGGAAGCCACCATTCTGATAAGCATCGCTCCACGGCTATTGCCAGTTGTCTCTCTGACCGGACGCGACAGTCCTACACGAATCTATCAAAACAATAATACAAAGTTATCTCCCATATGTTTTTCGCGAGCACTGATCTAAATTTGAGATCAGTGTTCGCGAGACGAAAATGATTGCAGATTGGCCGACTTCGACTGTGATCTCCGTTCTGTTTTTCACAGTTATGATAAAGACATCGTTCTAAGGTCAAAACAAGTCGAAATTTTGGGACTGCTGCCGGAAGGAGACCGTAATATATGGTTTCATCACTGTCAACTGGTTACAGAAAAAAATCGTCCGCTCCATTGAGCGCCGAAACCAAACGGTTAATTATCACGTGACACTTTTGCCATATTTAGAGTTTTTTGCACAGTAAATACAGCCGCGAAAAATAGCTCGCTTGAAACTGTCTTACATATCAATTTCTTTGTAATTTAACAATTACAAAACACCATGAAAAATCATTATCGACGATCGCGAATCTGCTTATATCAATAATACATTACAAAAAGCTCTAAATATAGTTAAAAAAACCCAAAGGAATACTGTACTCACCGATACAATTCCTTTGTTTTTTAACTTTGTTCATCTTACCGCAGTCACTTCGTTGTTTAGAGCTCTAAATATGTAAAAAAAAAAAAAAAAAAAAAAAGTCGGTTTCCTTGCCAGACAAGCAAACTCAAGGCATCCTGTCAGGGAGAGAATGAGCCGAACTCATTTTGACCTGAGTTCAGGATGGGAAGCCACTAGATCAGTCAAAGTCAGCATAATACACACAAGCGCACACATAGTTACACACGCGCGCACACACACGCACGCACGCACGCATACACACACACACACACACACACACACACACACACACACACACACACACACACACACACACACATGCATACATACATACATACAGGCAAGTACACACAAGAAATTCCTCTGATAGGAAAAACACCCCCGTCAAGGGAAATAACCTTCTCAGTTGGTGGCAGTGAGAATGGTTATTTCCCTTTGACCAACGGGGGTGTCCGTCTATAAGTCGTATAATTTTAATCCACCAATAACTCCCTAACCGTGTGTTTGACTGGTCCCAATGTTTGTAAGGACCGTCTCAGGAATGTATAGAACCTGTTCACCAAGTTTGGTGACGATCGGTCCGTTCATTCTTGAGATCTACTTGCGAACACAAACACCGCCACAAACACACAAACACATCGAGTGAAACCTATACACACCCCTATACCGGGGGTGTAATGAAAGGCCGCTACGAACAGCAATGTATCATTTGGTAACTTGGCATCCTACTCTGTTCAACCTTTCGCCACCTCCCAAAACAAAGAGACTGCCAACGTTACAAAATTCAGAATAAAACAACAAGAAAGGTAAGACGTTGGAAAGTTTTTTTTTATTGACAAAACATTACGTTCCAGTTACAAACATTCCATCAAGATAAGTTTTTGTCACTAACTGTTTGTCTGTGCACTTAAAAGACTGTATTGTTTTGTCACTAACTGTTTATCTGTGCACTTAAAAGACTGTATTGTTTTGTCACTAACTGTTTGTCTGTGCACTTAAAAGACTGTATTGTTTTGTCACTAACTGTTTGTCTGTGCACTTAAAAGACTGTATTGTTTTGTCACTAACTGTTTGCCTGTGCACTTAAAAGACTGTATTGTTTTGTCACTAACTGTTTGTGCACTTAAAAAACTGTATTGTTTTGTCACTAACTGTTTGTCTGTGCGCTTAAAAGACTGTATTGTTTTGTCACTAACTGTTTGCCTGTGCACTTAAAAGACTGTATTGTTTTGTCACTAACTGTTTGTGCACTTAAAAAACTGTATTGTTTTGTCACTAACTGTTTGTCTGTGCGCTTAAAAGACTGTATTGTTTTGTCACTAACTGTTTGTCTGTGCGCTTAAAAGACTGTATTGTTTTGTCACTAACTGTTTGTCTGTGCACTTAAAAGACTGTATTGTTTTGTCACGAACTGTTTGTCTGTGCACTTAAAAGACTGTATTGTTTTGTCACTAACTGTTTGTCTGTGCGCTTAAAAGACTGTATTGTTTTGTCACTAA
>NC_090249.1:15907068-15932068 GCF_037325665.1 Littorina saxatilis
TTTTCAGATTTTTAATCAATCAATCAATGAGGCTTATATCGCGCATATTCCGTGGGTACAGTTCTAGGCGCTCAGCAGTGATGCCGTGTGAGATGAAATTTTATACGGCCAGTAATTGCAGCCATTTCGGCGCATATGTATAAGTTACAGCTCCGTCCATCCATGGTATCGCCTGATATTTTGTCGAGACTGGGTCAATGAATATGATGACGTCACTAGAGGCTCTGCCGAGAGTGACGTCATTATATTCTTTCACCCCGTCGAGACAAAATATCACGCGATACCATGCATGGACGGAACTGTAACGTACCTATATGGCATGACCAAAGTAAAGAGAATTTGTCATGGGATGTGGCAACAAATCATTGGAAATTCACCATGGGCAATCAACCCAAGCCTAGAAGTTGTAGAACTATATTTTGTTTCAGTCTTGGCAAGGCCAGTTTTGTCCAGTTCCGGAAAAGACATAATGAATTCATTCACCCTGCCGAGACGAAAAAAACAATTCCATGGATAAAAACGGTATAAACTTATTATCCCGTGACGCATCAAAGCTAAATTTTGTTTTGAAATGTCATTACAACGTACAGATAACTTATAACGACATAATCGCCTTCACAAGACAGGAAAAACGCACACTTTGTTTTTCGTCTGCTACAAATCTAGTCTTGTTGGTTGACAGAGAGAATAAAGCTTCAATCATACCTTCATCAACAGGAATAAATGCTCAATCCGCTGTCAGTTCGCAACTGAACCTTGTTTTTTTCTTTAACTTTTTGGTTAACATTGAAACGGCAATCCAAAAGAGTGTTTCAGCTGTTTCAAGACACAGGCTTAGCTCCTTCTTTTGAGTTGCTTTTCAGTCTAAAATGACACCGGAAGCGAACAAATTGTCGCGTATACTGTCGTCACAAAAAGACGTCATGACAAAGTTACAAGCAAAGCGAAAGAGACTTTGACGTCATTTACTTTTGTTTGGAATTTTCCGCCTGTTCCTAGCTTGTCAGTGAAGACCTGACGTGAGTAAGCTTACCCTTTGCAGCTGTGAAATAATCAGTCTTGTGTCTCGGTCGTGTAGGTACAGAGTTTGCTTCTGCAATCATTGTGTTCGTGTTGATGACGGCTTCATAAGATTTCCATTTTCTTGTTTCTGCGGCTGCGCAAGTTATTTTGCCTAGGTCATGGCCGAACTTTAGGCCTACGGAGAAATATCGCTGGATATTTTCTCCCTAGATTAACAGAGACAAAGAAGGGAAGTCATGCTGTATTGACCTTTCACGGCCTATTATTCCAAGTCACACGGGTATAGGTAGACAATTATTAACTGTGCCAAAGCAATTTTGCCAGGAAAGACCCTTTTGTCAATCGTGGGATCTTTAACGTGCACACCCAATGTAGTGTACACGGGGGGGAGTTCGGACACCGAAGAGAGTCTGCACACAAAGTTGACTCTGAAATAAATTTCCGCCGAACCTGGGATCGAACTCACGCTGACCAAAGTCATCATTTAATTTTTAAGCCACCAAACTGAAATGCAATACCGAAGTCCGGCCTTTGTCGAAGATTGCTTGGCCAAAATTTCAATCGATTTGATTGAAAAATGAGGGTGTGACAGTGCCGCCTCAACTTTTACAAAAAGTCGGATATGACGTCATCAAAGACATTTATCGAAAAAATGAAAAACAAATCCGGGGCCGGGGGATATCATTCCCAGGAACTCTCATGTCAAATTGCATAAAGATCGGTCCAGTAGTTTAGTCTGAATCGCTCTACACACACACAGAGACAAACAGACACACACACACACACACACACACACACACACACACACACACACACACACACACACACACACACACACACACACACACGCACATACACCACGACCCTCGTCTCAATTCCCCCTCTATGTTAAAACATTTAGTCAAAACTTGACTAAATGTAAAAATGAGTGAATGCTCTTAAGAGCGCTGCTCCTCTCCGGTTTTGGAAACCAAACGTAGTCAAGAAGCGCCGCCTAACGGCGAGACGACTAGCGCACTCTATCACACGGCCGCTCAGTAACAGAAGTCAGAAGTCAGAACGTTTAATCGCCAAAAACATGATAGTTCATTGCGATGGGGAGGTTGGGGGAGAAGGAAACAATTTCGATGGCAAGAAAAGCGTTATAATGTACAAATCATGGGGATGGTTCACGGTTTTTATCCCTCACCCGACATGGGAAGTTCCGCATCAGTTTATGTATTGTCCGTTTGTTCAGTGTGTAAAGCAAATTAACACAGTTCTTCCGAATGTCTCAGCACAAGCAAAAGTCCCGAATCATACCCAGAGACAACGAGCATCACATACACAAACAAGGGAAGTAACTCAGTGGAAATAACCAAATCCAACCATCACAAAGGAGTGCTCAGTCTTTGCGGCTTTTTCTTGGACATAAAATGTAGCTTTTGAAACACTTCCTTTAAAAACATGAAGGCAGTCCCCCAGCACGGTGGCATTAATTGTTACGCTGAATCTAATGGTATAACTTTGAAAGCGATCTGAGGACCTTCTTTCTTAGGTAGGATCGTTTGAACTGGCTCTGTGGCCAACCCTGAGGCAGACTTAAAAGGACGGAATTACACAGCTTCCTTTCTTGCCTCCCAAACAATTCTCTCACGTCTTTTTACATTGAGTCAAGTTTTGACTAAATGTTTTAACATAGAGGGGGAATCGAGACGAGGGTCGTGGTGTATGTATGTGTGTGTGTGTGTGTGTGTGTGTGTGTGTGTGTGTGTGTGTGTGTGTGTGTGTGTGTGTGTGTGTGTGTGCCTCCCAAACAATTCTCTCACGTCTTTTTACATTTAGTCAAGTTTTGACTAAATGTTTTAACATAGAGGGGGAATCGAGACGAGGGTCGTGGTGTGGGTGTGTGTGTGTGTGTGTGTGTGTGTGTGTGTGTGTGTGTGTGTGTGTGTGTGTGTGTGTGTGTGTGTGTGTGTCTGTCTGTCTGTCTGTGCGTGTGTGTGTGTAGAGCGATTCAGAGTAAACTACTGGACCGATCTTTATGAAATTTTACATGAGAGTTCCTGGGTATGATATCCCCAGAACTAAAATTATTTTTTTTATAAAATGATCTAAAATTACTTTTATTTTATTCTTTATCATGTTCTGATTCCAAAAACATATAAATATGTTATATTCGGATTAAAAAATAAGCTCTGAAAATTAAAAATATAAAAATCATGATTAAAATAAAATTTCCGAAATCGTTTTAAAAACAATGTCATCTTATTCCTTGTCGGTTCCTGATTCCAAAAACATATAGATATGATATGTTTGGATTAAAAACACGCTCAGAAAGTTAAAACGAAGAGAGGTAAGGTAAAGCGTGCTATGCAGCACAGCGCAACCGCTACCGCGCTAAACAGGCTCGTCACTTTCACTGCCTTTTGCACTAGCGGCGGACTACGGTCATTGTGAAAAAATGCAGTGCGTTCAATTTCATTCTGTGAGTTCTACAGCTTGACTAAATGTAGTAATTTCGCCTTACGCGACTTGTTAACCATTATGTTGCTTTGCAAAGAGTTAATTTTCTTTACACAAGGTATCACGCACATACATAATTAACCAACCCCTTCCCCACCCCACCTTTCTTCTGAGACACTCCAAATAATGCATACATTTTTACAAACAGTCAATAAGATTGACACCGAGTGTGTGTGTGTGTGTGTGCAGACTGATGAGTACAAACTCACCACGTAATAGTTTCTTCACGCTAAATTGTCATTATAAATGGTTGAAATTATTCATAGACAAGTGCCTTCTTTTCAGAATTCTCTGATTTGCCCAATGGATTGGCACTCGTACCGTGTGACAAAAATCCCAAATAAATCTTTAACATTCATGCTATTACGTTCTCGCATTCGGTCGGTAACTTGGCATGACAACTAACCCATCAATGTCACTATTGTATCTGTACACAATTCTTTGGCATAGACATGCAGTCCCAGTCGCAATTGGTCATTGTTATGATTTGGCAGCCGACGGTAAGTTCTGGGTATTTCTTTGTACGAGTTCAAGGTTACTTGCTGTTCGATGATTCGTGTCCAACCCGTACGACTGATGAGATAATTTGAAAGTTACAGTGGAACCTGCCCTGGCAACCACCTCTTGATAACGACCCCCTGCCCTTTACGACCGCCCCAAATAAACCCAACGAGGTTCTTTCCTTTATCATTCAACTTTCCATAACGACCACCTGTCTTTAAAAAAAAAAAATAATAATAAACATAAATAAATAAATCCCTGCGCTTAGAACTGTACCCACGGAATACGCGCGATATAAACCTCATATTGATATTGATTGATTTTAGTTGGTCCCTTTGGTGGTCGCTATAGGCAGGTTCGATTGCACCTTCTTGCCCGTGTATAATACGATAACGTACAGATCACCACATATCTGTCCTGGCGTTTACATGGGATATCAGCATTCTGCCACTTGTACATTTATCAAAATTCAACAGTCTGGCTGCCTCTGTGCAGAGCATGTAGGAATGTATTCCTGAATTTTCATTTCTTTCTGCTGTTGGTTTTGTTTGTGTGTGGTTTTTTTTTTAAATTGTGTGTTGATTTTGTTGTTGATGTTGTTGTTGTTGTTGTTGTTGGTGGAGGTGGTGGTGGTGGTGGTGGTGATGGTGATGACGATGGTGGTGGTGGTGGTGGAGGTGGTGTTGTTTTCGTTGTTGTTGTTATTGTTGTTGTTGCTGTTGTTTGTTGGTTTTGGTTTTGTAATTGACTTATCTGCCATTAATTCAGCAATGCCCACTCTGCACAGAAAACGACCCAGCTGCAAGCCTATATTATGGTATGTGTCAAAGTGGAAGGAAGCTCTCATCCCGTGTAAAGGCCTGGTTGGATCCGTGGTGATTGACAAGGTGCTTTACACGGGAAGAAAGGTATCTTTAATACCTATTGGAAACATCCCTTTTTAGCGACTGAAGCCTTTTTACACTCTAAGCACAGTGTTTTGTTCTTCTTGCTGCGCAGTAGCTTCAATCGCATGCCATCTCCTTGAAAGTACGCAGTTTTATCATCCGTCTGTCTGTCCTGTCCGTCTTCCCCTAAAATATTTCCAGATGAAGACGATGTCCGGAATATGGTGTTAATGCAAGCAACATAGGGCATCTCGGTATTCTCTGGAACATGTTCACATCACACACAAAATCTCCACGGCCAGACGATAGCTTCTGTGCGTGCATTGCAGGGGGTTCGTTTTATTCCGATTTCGCCTTGTTATTTGCGTCTGACTATGCATTATTTTCGTCTTTTTTGAATTTCTTTGGGTCTTGGATACTGTGTAAGGTAATCTTTTTTTTGTTTTCTTCTCCGTCGTAATACTACAATTTGGGATGAATTAGAAGAGAAGTACGGTCATGGATTGCAATAGAAAAAGCTTTCTATGTAATGTTGGAGCGCGTCCTTCCTTGATAGACAGACAGACAGACAGACAGTTTAACAGACAGACAGACAGATAGACGGACAGACAGACAGACAGACAGACATACAGACAGATAGACAGACAGACAGACAAACAGACAGACAGACAGACAGACAGATAGACCGACAGACCGACAGTCTAACAGACAGACAGACAGACAGACAGACAGACGAACAGACGGACAGACAGACACAGAACGCAAAGTTGAATCTGGACAAAACAATTCAGAGTCTCACGAAACCTCTCATCCTCTTTTAAGAAAAAAACCTGCGTTTCAGACAACAGCATTTAAGATTCGCTTTCTCTTTCTCTGTCTGTCTGTCTGTCTGTCTGACAAGAAAGGACGTACTCCAAAAATATAAAGATAGCTTGTGATGTTGCAATCCATGACCATACTTCTCTTCTTATCCATCCAAAATGTAGTATTACGACGAAGAAGAAAACAAGAAAATATTACCCTATCCTGTATCTTTCTCTCTTACTCTCTCTTCCTCTCATCCTCTCCCCTCACCCATTCCTCTCTGTCAGTGTGTGTGTGTTTGTGTGTGTGTGTGTGTGTGTGTGTGTGTATGCAGAAAATCCTTTCTCGTCAAAAATGTGACGTAATGAAAAGAAAAAAATTACCCAATACAGTTCTGTTCAGTTTTACAGATGTCTCAATATTCGCAAAACGGAAAAAGATAAATATTTTGCATATGTTTATGGATTGAAAGTCCCATAATGATGTGCATGGCAAAATTGAAAACATAAATTTAAAACATTGCATATTGACTGTGGACACTGTGAAACGAGTCATGGCTGAAAAATACAATTTTCAAATATACGACTGAAAAATTAATGTGGAAACTGTAGATAATGCATCCATTTTGTAGGTGTTCAAAAAAACAGCCAGACCACGCACACGAATAAACTGAAAAACTCAAAAGGACGACTGTTACCGAATTGTCCTGCACTCTACACTGATCAGAGTAGAATGAAGAACAACGAACAACGGCGAAAAACAACGATTGAGCATTAGATTTACCATCTTTGAGCCATGTGGCGTATATATATATAAAACTATAGTTAGGCGGCAGGCCGAGACTACAAAAGAGTCCATTATTCTGTGCGTTCAATCGTCAGAATGGATCGTTACATAAAAGTGTTTTTTTCTCTCACCAAAATATGACATTTAAACAGTCATGGTTTAATCCGAGCGCTAGCTAGCACGGTCACGTGGAACAATGGATGTCTCTATCTGTATAACAAGAAATAATTATTTTAGTAAAAAAAAAAAAAAAAAAAAAAAAAATTAAAACATCGAACAGCGACGACTGAAATGGACAATGAATAATAAATATAATACGTCTTCTTCTTCAGCGTTCCAGAATTTTCTGGTTACGTGTGAGCTCGTTTGCCCATTTGGGTTCCCCACACTATATACTCTGAGAGCATAGTAAGCTCACTCCACTTTCGTTGAGTAGGCATGCTGGGTATTTTCGTGTTTCCATAACCCACCGAACTCTGACATGGATTACAGGATCTTTTCCGTGCGCACTTGGTCTTGTCAGTGCTTGCGTGTACACACGAAGGGGGTTAAGTCACTAGCAGGTCCGCACATAAGTTGACCTGGGAGATCGGAAAAATCTCCACTGTTAACCCACCAGGCGGCAGCGACCGATTTTCGAACTCACGACCTCCCGATTAGGAGGACGACGTCTTACCACCACGCCACTGCGCCCGTCAAATATAATACGAACAACGACGATCCTGCAACCACGGACAAGGACGAACAACCGCAACCAGGATGTGAAAATAAAGAGAGAAAGTGTATCTTTAAAACTACATTTCCGAGCGGAAGGAACCCCAGTAGTTTCTGCGATTAAGATTAAATGGAAATTTCAGACGAGGAAGAAGAAAAAGAAGACCGCAAACAAAAAGAACAAGAACACAAATAAACGGAAATAGTGTTTGGGCAAAATGCACAGGCATAAATGTGCTATTTACCATGCATGGAAGTTTCGAACACACGGTAAGGTTTCGTAAAAAAAAGTAAATTTTAAGGGGCTTATTGTCCGTCAGGACATAATTGCCTATATTGGACCTGAATTGGTTTATACGATTCGAGTTTTTACGCCCTCACGGCTTTTGATGTATTCGTGTTTAGGTGGTATCAGCCATCTGCACTTATGGTAGAATGACCAAGATCTTTAACGTGCCATTGTGATGACACGGGGGTGGGAGATGGATACCGTCTCTGGGTCTGCACATAAAGTTGACCCGTGTCCGTCCCGGCCCGGATTCGAACCAGCGACCTTTCGATCACAAGTCCAGTGCTCTTCCACCTGAGCTACCCGGGCCCCCCCAAGGTTTCGTAATGAAACGATCACTCTTTTAAATTGTGAACATTGTTTTTTAGAGAGATAGCTCCAGTCGGACATGGTGAACTTGGTCAACCTTGCTTGTTAGAAGCTGACATCCCATCTGGATGCTTCAATTAGATGTCCGTGAACATCTCCAGAGGGGATGTCACCTTGCTCCACTAATATTTTGGCCGCCATTTTGAAAACAAAATGGCGGACATTGAAACAGGAATTTTCACACATTTTCGCTCATAGTTGGTGTTTGTGGGTACATTTAGTGTCTGTTCCTATGGTTATTAATGTGATAAAGGCGTTGACAAATGTTTTAGTTTTGTTGGACAAATGGAAAAGGCGATATTTGACATTTTTAAGTTATTTTGCATATTCCGTATGTCTTTAATCCTTTCAATCTTAACAGTTGGTTTCAAGACTCTTGACATTGTGAAATTCAGCAACATGTAACCATCTATGAGTCGTGAGAAAGCTTCTTGAATTGACTCAGACTCAGCAATTGTTGTCAGGATTTGCGGAAAACAAGCAAAATAGCAATCTGCTGAGAACGGTAACGTAGGATTCCCTGCGCAACGTTACTGACATCATTGTAGAAAGGCTACAGAATAATGACCATATATCCCAAAAGCATTTGAAATCAGAAAATAAAGCGTTATTTATCTTAAAGATCAGCTCATCTAGCTCTAGACGGGCACTAAAGCTGGGTTTGTGGTAAGACGCCGGCCATCAAAGCGGTAGGTCGTGGGTTCGAATCCCGGCCGCGCATGGTGAGTTAAGGTGGAGATTTTTCCGATCTCCCAGGTCAACTTATGTGCAGACCTGCTGGTACCTTACCCCCCTTCGTGTGGAAAGATCTTGTATTCATGTCAGAGTTATGTGGCTTATAGAAACACGAAAATACCCAGCATGCTTCCTCCGAAATCGGCGTATGGCTGCCTAAATGGCGGGGTAAAAACGGTCATACACGTGAAAATCCACTCGTGCAAAAACACGAGTGTACGGGGGAGTTTCAGCCCACGAACGCAGAAGAAGAAGAAGAAGCTCGTCTGGCAAAAAGTGTGCTTTTCGTCCTTCAGTAGCAACACAAATTTGGCAGAACTGCATAAACGCCAACAAAGTCCATTTGAGGAAATATCGGCAGACCATGGGACACATATTTCATCAGTGAATGAATCTGAATCTATGATATAACATTTTATGAAAACGTTGACATGAGTTGAACAAGCCTGCGGACAAGACATTATCATAGTGTGCAGTTGCTGACTTGCATAAGACAGCAACCAGATTGAGAAAAAGTTCCAGGGAGGTGAATATTCAGTTGGCCCATGTCCGCTCATAACAAGGCTCCAGCCCCTGTCTTTGACACCATTTGGACAGTGATCAAGAAATGTCAAGCAATGACAAAACTATTTGAAGGCGTTTGACAAGCATCTGTACTGCGAGGCCAAAATGCTGCAATATGGCAACGCAAACGGAAAAGTTCGAAAGATGGGGGTCTTTCATTTGCACACACACTTTTTGAAGGTGAATAGGCGGTACATGAAATCTTCATGACTTGACGAAATCTTGAGCATTGGAGAAACCACAGCTCCCACAAACAATGCCGACCAACTCACTTTGAAAGCTCTATGGGCTCTTCCTTGCCAGTTTTCCGCATAAAATGTCAGTTCTGGAGAACCTACATGCAACTGGTGTTTGTTCGTCTGTGCTTCACACGATCACTTCGAGACAGTGACTGGCTTTTGTGTCTCTCTTCATTTGCTGAGATGCTCCAATGCTTCGTAGAATGTGATCACGTGAACTACAACACATGCATGGGGAATCTTTTTTTGTCTGGTTGATGTACATTGATCTGGAAGAGAAGTGAAACACTCGAACATATTCCACCGTTTCAGGAGAGTGGTTGGAACCTGACACTATTTTCCTTCAACACACACTTTTCACCTCGGAACCTGCTTCTGCTGCCGGCATGGAACTGACCTCATGTGGGTGTTTTTCAAAAGAAACATGCCTTGCAGATGCACACGTCTCGCTTTGGCATGTGGAACATTGTGCCTGTGCAAAGAATACTGCAAAAACCTTATTTCACTGAAAGTTTCATTGCTTTGTGAGAGAGAGAGAAATACGAAGAAAGCTATGTTGGTGCCGCCCACTGATCTTAATCTGCAGTGGCACTAAACTTAAATCCTGAACTGAGACAATCTAGAAATGACCTGTATCGTAAACTACCTTGTCAGCGCCCATCCCCCTTACGCCCAAAAGTAGGGGGTGGGTGTTTCTAGTTACTTTACCCTGTACTGAATCTATTCCTCATGAGAAATAGCGGTATTTGATCACTTGGTATGAGAATGCTAGTGGGATTGTTGCTGTGCAAAAATGACTATACTCTCCGTGTACCTTTCTCTGAGACACAGACACGTTCGTGTACATGCAAGTGCCTCGCCAGAATGGAACATGAAAACTAACCACAACAATCACTTTGCGTCATAGTTTTAAACAAATGCTCATATCACGAATGAAAATGATAACTCAAGATCTGCTTCGTATATCCAGCGTTACGAGCAGCAGCACGTGTGTCAAAACAAAAGTCACAAACTTGCACACACTAAATTATTATAATTGTAGTTAGTTCATGTGTCCTGATCAAAGCCATCTAGCAAAATCCTATAGAGAGAGAAGGGGTGGGGTGGGTGATGGTGGTAAGATACGTGTCAAACACTGCGTATTAAAGAAAGAAAAAAAATCCGTTCATTCGATCTCTTTAAATCAACCTAGGTCGACCTCTTGAACACGTACTAGATGAATCTGTCATTTCTTCGTCCAATTTTGGCATGACTATCCAGACTGCAGTTGCAAAAGAATAAACTCAACAGTATGACCTCATAGCAGCATATTGTCATTATTCACTGGAATTATATCTCAATATTTTGTGAAGAGGTTAACATCTTTAAGAAACTTGTTTGTTTGTACCTTTGTGTGTGTGGGGGGGGGGGGGGCGGGTGGCGTGGAAGGGATGGGGGTGGATAAAAGGTATTATATCCTATACACAGTTGTTGACATGAAGTATGGTTGGGCGTGTGATCGCTACCGGACGCTTACAAGGTAGTTAACGGTAGAAACAAATCTGCATGCAACAATGTGGCAAAGGGCAAGTTTGAATTCTTAGTCACGAGTGTACCTTTGTGGTTGCTGTTTTACTTTTTTCAATGTATAAGAGCTGAAGTTAGGAATCTGTATTTTTGTATATATTTCAAAAGTGTAACAGAACATTCATCGAATCAATGTCTAATGAATCTGATCATTATATCTTCATTTACACTGTATTCAAGGCAAACATTTACTTGTTCAAATGTATCATTCCATGAAAGAAGAGAGATGAGGGTAGAGGGTAAAACGTGTGTCTACTTTTTGTTTTATGGGTTTCAAAATTGTTTCTGATTCATTAAAAGTGTCACAAGTTATGCCTATTTCCGTTTCTACATGTGAAGGCATATTGTGTATATTTTTAAAACTACATTATTTTAAAAGTGCAGTTAAGCGGTTTATGTTTTGAACTTTTATTTTCGTTATGTCATTGTCCATTGTCTTGTTTTATTCTTTGTGTGTTTGTTTGTCTATTGTATTTTTAGTAACTTATTAGTGTACAGCAAATTTGTTTCATCCTTAGTCATAAAGAGTACCTTGAACAAGATTGCTAAATGATTAACAGTTTGGGATATCAAGATAACGATTATTAAACAATAATGTAAACTTCGTTTCTCTTCTTTAGATTTAATATAAAATGTGTTTGAAAACGTTCTTTTTTTTCAATATTCGATTTGTTGAAAGTATTTTGCCTGCTCCCAGTCATATATGAGTCGACAAATGCCTGGCCGTAAAAGCATTGCTCACACTAAAAATGCTTTTAACATGAATGGTAGTATGTTCGCAGCATTTCTGATGTCAAATATATATTCCTCTCAAAATTACCTTTAAAATGAGATGCTACTTGACCATGTTATGTGCCAGATTTACGTCAGGGTTGGCCGCCATTTTGAATTAGCTGCCATCTTGGATACTGAAAAGTCAGAAATGTGACATCCCCTCTGGATGTCTTCTAAAATGTTATCTGAAGCCATACATAAAATGAAATTGCTTCTAACAGGCAAGGTTGATCAAGTTCACTTTTTTTTAAAGCTACAGTTTTGAGCTCTTACACTACTTGTACAGATGGGAAAAGGGAGTAAAGCTTCCGTAATGAAAAACACAATACGGACCAAAAAGCACGCAAATCTGAAAACTGAAAACTTAAAATACACATATAATAATTAAAAATAAGAGTTAAGAAATAAAGAAAGAAGAGAACAAAAGAAAAACAGATTGAGAGAAAGAAAATAGGAAAATGAGGAAACAAAACTAAGTTTTAAGATAGATTAAATACTACACAAATTAAAATGTCTTACAACCAAAGACAAAAAGAAAAGGAAAACAAACAGATGAATATAAATCCCCTGATCATTATGTATAGATTATTATCACACGCACACACACACACACACACACACACACACACACACACACACACACAAACACACACACACACACACAAACACACACACACACACACACACACACACACACACACTACCACCACCATCACCACAAAAATACTGTTCCCCCAACACTGTTACTCTCCCGGTCCCTACCTTCAGTTTGAGATTTTTCTGAAAGTAATCCCACACGCACACACACACGCACACATTGCAAACTTTAAATCAAAGTAAATGGTCAAACGAGAGAGGAGGAAAAACTCACCCAATTTCAAATGATTTTTTCCTGGAAGAAGTCCTCGAAAACTTCCCGCATTACAAAACACCAAATGTAACCATTAACCCAGAAAAAGTTCTTTTACTTGCGCGAACACACTAACCACAGGCAACGACGACTCTCGTGAAACTGTAACTCCAGAATTCTGTTATTCACAACTTCAGCCTTTCTGTTCCAACAAGTTGTTGCAAACCCCCCCCCCCCCCCCAAAAAAAAAGTAGTTTTCTCGCACACACTCAGTAACTGTAAGCTACAACCCAAACAAATCCCACCGGCAAACCGTACTTCCACAGTACTGTTCTCCAAAAATCAAGTCGTTTTGTTCCAGAAGTTGTTGCAAAGCACAAATGAGTAGTTTTCTGCAAGCGCACACACAACTGAACAGTAGCAATACGTCTTGGAAAATATGCATTCAGAATACTGTCCTCCCAAACTACAGTCGCTAAAAGTTTTTGCAAAAAGGAAAAAAAACACTATTTTTTTCGCAAAAATCTCAGGTCACAAAGAGTCTCGGGAAACGCGAGTTTCTACTTTTGTAACAAGTAACTACAAACAAAATAACTAATTTTCTGTAGACAAAACAAAAGCCGAAGCCACAAAAAGTCTTGCCAAGAAAAAGAAAAAAACGTAGTTAAAAAATACTGTTTTCCAGAGAGAAAAAAACACCGTAGTTCAAGAATACTGTTCTCCAAAAAACTAGTTACTTTATTCCAACAAGTTGCTGCTAATCAAAATAAGTAATTGTTTGTAGACGCAAGACAAACCCTATCCAGGATTCGCGCCGGAAAAAAACACCGTTAACTCCTGAAAACTCTTGTCGCTACTGTTCGAACAAGCTGTGCCGCGGCCGTATTAACGCAAGCATGGGAGTTACGGCGCCGCACGGCAGGTGCTGTGCTGTGCGTACGGCACGTTGCGTCGCTGTGCAGCACTTGGCTGATGTTGCGAGGTATCGGACTTCGTCCGGTGAGTTTGGTGTTGGGAGGGGAAGGGGTGGAGGAGGGGGGGGGGGGTATTGTATTTGCTAGCCTGACGGTAACAATCGTGGGTTCGAACTGTACCAAAACGGACGTTTTTATTTGGCTGGATGTCTTCGCTCGTCAGCGAGTATCTCCGTACCTTGCTCTGGTTATTCTGTCTCTCTTGTCCGTCCTCTTTCTCCTTTAACATCTCTCTCTCTCTCTCTCTCTCTCTCTCTCTCTCTCTCTCTCTCTCTCTCTCTCTCTCTCTCTCTCTCTCTCTCTCTCTATCGGTCTTGGTCTCCCCCTCTATGTCTCCGTTTCTGTCTCTGTTTCTGTCTCTGTCTCTCTCTCTCTCTCTCTCTCCGCGCTCGCTCGCTCTCTCTCTCTCTCTCTCTCTCTCTCTCTCGCTCTCACACACACGCACACACACATGTGAAATAAAGTTCGTTCGTTCGTTCGTTCATTCTTTCGTTCGTTCTCTCTCTCTCTCTCTCTCTCTCTCTCTCTCTCTCTCTCTTTCTCTCTCCCCCCCTCTCTCTCTCTCTCTGTCTCTCTCTCTCTCTCTCTCTCTCTCTCTCTCTCTCTCTCTCTCTCTCTCTCTCTCTCTCTCTCTCTCTCTCTCTCTCTTGGGAGATCTCGCGAGATTTTCGAGCAGCAGGGCGGAAATTTAGAGCTCTCGATTTAACTTTGAGAAACGCTCAATAGTTCCCTCAAAATGCCAGCTGATGGACTCCCAACAGCTGTGAAAGGTACACTGGAAGCCCTGCTCAAGGTAAACACCGTCTGTTCCTGGAACGTGTGTATGTTGCAGAAGGAACGAAAACTACAGTTGTCCTGCGACTTGTGTCAGCCTCTGACTCGGACCGGCCAGCCATGACTCAACATGTTCGACGAAAGCCGCCAAGCCAGCTTCAGCGCGACAAGCTGCGAGCAGAAGAAAGAAAGAGAAATAAAGAAGAAGAAAACAGTGTCGACACATTGAAGGCAAGTCATGAAATCCCTTCACTGTTCAATCCCGCTACCCTTGTTTCGACACAAGGAGGAAATTAACAACAACTGCTGGAATGTGAAAGTGACACACAACACAGTGACAGTGACATTTTTGCACGTGCTGCACGCACTGATGACAACACGCCCTCTGAACGTAATAACAATAAACAGGGTGAGGCTGAAGCTGTGCTATTGTCGCCACGGGCCACTGAGTCACGTGGCAGGGGCGGATTAGGGGGGGGGAGGTTACAGGGGTTCCGGACCCCCCCCCCCCCCGGCTGTCAAAAGAAAATTAATACTAACTTTAAAAGAAATAATGAGTGGTTGCTGACACCGGTTGATCTTGTTTAAAATCAAGGATAAGCCATAAATTGTTCATAAAATAGCTAAAACTCTTCAGCTTCTGGGGGGCAAAGACCCCCCAACGGGGCCTTGCCCATGTACCCCACAAGGAGTCTACCCCTGGACCCCAGGTTGTAACCCCCCCCTCCCCCTCTGGCTTAACTGCTCCGCCCCTGCGTGGTGTGTCTGTTTTGGATACCTGGCTGTTGAAAACACAGTCTCGGACCAGAGAAGTCACACAAACACAGGATACATCAGAGAAAAAGGCATCTGACCTAGGTTACAGTCTGTCGGCCGTAAAGGAGTATGTGTCGGGACTGAAGGACCGATCAGCTGTGCGTGCAGTGAAACATGTACACAGAAACAACGCTTTTCGAAGGGTGGTTCGTGACAACACAGATGACAGACAATCATTGCTATGTGAAACTGACGATTTCGTGTTGGTCACCGATTGCAGCACCGACAAAAGTCCAGGCACGTACTGGATGATCAAGCAAGCAGCTCGCCACATGATACGAGAAGAGAAGGAGTACCTCGACAAGCTTCGCCATGGGTCACCCGTCGACAGGAGAAAATTCGCCGATCAACTCCGAACTGCGCTACACGAAGTGTCTGTACTCCGGGATGTGACTAAATTCTACCTCGGTTCACAGCACAGCTATTCGGTTCGGATATCGTATCGATGTTGTGGGTGTGACTCGGGACTTTTGTTCTCATCATGACATTTTGGAGAACGGTGTAAATTGTATTACACAGAACAAACGGACAATACGAACACTGACGTGGACACTAACGAGTCGGGAAAGGGATGGAAACTGTGAATCATCCCTATGATCGGTGCATTGTTAAACGTTTCATGTTTTCGAAACTATGTGTACACTGATTTCCCTTCCCTTCCCCTCCTTCCCCATTGCAAGGGGCCGATGGCCTAGCAATTAAACTTTCGTATTCGTATTCTCTCTCTCTCTCTCTCTCTCTCTCTCTCTCTCTCTCTCTCTCTCTCTCTCTCTCTCTCTCTCTCTCTATCTATCTATCTCTGTTTCTCTCTGTTTCTCTCTCTCTCTATCTCTCTCTCTGTTTCTCTCTCTCTCTCTCCTTCTCTCCCTCTCTCTCTCTGTCCGTCTCTGTCTCTGTCTCCACCACCACCCCCCACCCCTCTGTCCCCTCTCTCTACCTCCCACTCATTATCACCTCTCTCTCTCTCTCTCTCTCTCTCTCTCTCTCTCTCTTTTTTTCCCTGCCGATGTTCTACCTTTAATCAAAACAAAATTGATCCTCTGATATAATACCAGGAATAACAGTCCACGACCACAGGTGCTGAGCACTCGTAATCCGCTTTTTACCTGGAGGGCGTCACAACATGTGGCATCCTCTGGTTCACCACAGGCTCACGTAGAATTGTTACCAGGATTGATTTTCTTCGACGAATTCGGCCGAAGTGATCATACACGTGTCGGCAATTATCCGAACATTTGAGGCACTGTAACAAGTGGAGCAAAAGGGGGAACACGACTGGGTGGCCGAGTGGTAACGCACTTGCGCTCGGAAGCGAGAGGTTGCGAGTTCGACCCTGGGTCAGGGCGTTAGCAATTTTCTCCCCCCCCCCCCCCCCTTTCCTAACCTAGGTGGTGGGTTCAAGTGCTAGTCTTTCGGATGAGACGAAAAATCGAGGTCCCTTCGTGTGCACTACATTGGGGTGTGCACGTTAAAGATCCCACGATTGACAAAAGGGTCTTTCCTGGCAAAATTGTATAGGCATAGATAAAAAAAATTTCCACCAAAATACCCGTGTGACTTGGAATAATAGGCCGTGAAAAGTAGGATATGCGCCGAAATGGCTGCGATCTGCTGGTCGATGTGAATGCGTGATGTATTGTGTAAAAAATTCCATCTCACACGGCATAAATAGAACCCTGCGCCTTGAGTCCGAGTCTGGAGATACGCGCGCGATATAAGACATCATATAACGACTTCCCTGGGTTCACGAGAACAGACTCCTGTTTCTCATAGACAAGAATTGCTTGCGGCTAGCTTCTCGCTATGCAAGACAGCGAGACTGTATATGAAATGTGATGGCTAGCTACACAAGAATTAAAAACGATAGATTGATACCAAAAAAGGTCGTCTGTACTGGTCGGTAAACAGCCATGAACAGCCAATTTGATAGCCGGCTGCGCGACCGCCATTTTTTCTCTTGTAGCGAGCTCCTCCTAGAATGCATGCTCGGCTACTCTCGCCCAAATCCTGGCGTTCCTCGCGGCGAGAACTCCCCAAGAAACGCCACTTCATCGCCCAACTCGCCATACCTGTTATATATGAAGTCTTATATCGCGCGCGTATCTCCAGACTCGGACTCAAGGCGCAGGGATCTATTTATGCCGTGTGAGATGGAATTTTTTTACACAATACATCACGCATTCACATCGACCAGCAGATCGCAGCCATTTCGGCGCATATCCTACTTTTCACGGCCTATTATTCCAAGTCACACGGGTATTTTGGTGGACATTTTTTAATCTATGCCTATACAATTTTGCCAGGAAAGACCCTTTTGTCAATCGTGGGATCTTTAACGTGCACACCCCAATGTAAGTGTACACGAAGGGACCTCGGTTTTTCGTCTCATCCGAAAGACTAGCACTTGAACCCACCACCTAGGTTAGGAAAGGGGGGGGGAGAAAATTGCTAACGCCCTGACCCAGGGTCGAACTCGCAACCTCTCGCTTCCGAGCGCAAGTGCGTTACCACTCGGCCACCCAGTCCACCTTGCGTATAAGAAACGGGGGACTGTGTTACACGGGTCGTAAAAGGTAACAGGCATAAAGGATACAATCAGCGGAACGGTGTCGGAAGTCTTCAACGTCATTCACCGTGTCAAGATCACAGGAGCTTGCATGGAAGGGCCAGTAGAGTAAAGTACCCTAAACTTTTGGCCTTCCTGTAGAAGAGGTACAGTGTAGCCTTTTACAGAAGTGCATTAATTAGAAGTAGTTAACGACCATTATATGCAGTCGATGCGCAGTGATAAAATCGCCCATCGGCCTTTTCCCAAAAGCCGAAGGTACAAAAAAGAGAATGGGTAATTCTGGGAAATTGTGCACTGGAAGTACTAAGTAATTGTGCAACCTTTGATTAATTCGATCACAAAAGGATTACCCTACCGAGAATTCCAAACGGTTTTGGAGATTTTGAAAATTTAGTTCGGGACGACGACGCCCTATGGCCGGTTTATTATATAAAGAGAAACAAGCGATTAAAAATGGGCGTCGACAGAGCCAAGAAAGAATAATAGGAACTTGCACCGATCAATCCTCTGTGCTTTAGGCCAAACACAAATATATGTTGGTTTAGGGTAACGAGACCAAAAAAGAAAGGGTCGGAAGATCGGCTTGTTTTGAAAAAATCTTTTTTTTAGATTTAGTCGATTGTAAAGGAGGTTACTTCCCTTAGTCTCGGTATGGTTCGCAAAATGTGCCAAAAGTTGTTCGTTTTTTTCAGAAATGAAACAAAGTTTTAGGGTCGGCGGGAAAAAATAGGGTCGGTCGGGTTACCCTGAACCACAGATATTTTTGTTTGGCCTTATACTACAGTCCCTACTACAGTAAGGCTAAAGGAGTAAAGTGCTGCAATCGACCGGCTTTTTACATTTAGTCAAGTTTTGACTAAATGTTTTAACATAGTTTTTTAATTGTTTATACAAGCTCCATATGTGGTCAGGATTAAAGAACGAGGAAAAACAAGAGGCAAAGCCTTCAAGGCTCACGTATAAAAGCACCAGTCTAGCAACCTGTTTCATATCAAGTGTAAATCGACGGGGACACCGATTTGGCTGTTTTGTGCTATATTGTCAGTTTTCGCGGTATGTGGACGCGAAAGCAATTTGCGCTTTATCAGTAGACTCGGAGTACCAACGTAACATTTCTGGCCAAGACGAATTGTAATCAGCCCGACGCTATCAGGCTGTATTGATCTAAGAATGGGGACAAAACATAATCAGTCCTCCATATCTTAATTAAAATTAAAATTAATTAAAATGTAATTAAATGCAAGGCGTGTATGCATAGGTTGAAGGGACGCCGTCAAAAACTAGCAACCAATCAACCAATCAACCAATCAACCAATCAACCAATCAACCAATCAACCAATCAACCAATCAACCAATCAACCAATCAACCAATCAACCAATCAACCAATCAACCAAGCAGGCTGCATTCGTGCACATGATTATCTTCACGGGCCGAAATGTATCGCTCAACAACGGCCTCCACATCTCGATACGAGTGCCATTGACATGCAAAGCGCATGCGCGTGTAATCAATCTTTTGCAGTGTTTGTTCCCTCCAGGTCAAGTAAAAAACAATCGTATCTCTAAACACTAATGAATACAATGAATCAGTTATAGCTCAGGCGAATCAATAAAACAAAACCGGACAAAACAGAAAACAAGTCGAGTAAAGCGATATCAACACATTTAGTAAATCGGTTCGCCTAAAAGATAGAAATTGAAAAACAGAGGACAGCATTTAGCACTGAGACGATGAAGTCTTGTGTTGGCCTAAACTCTTCGACGAGACAGTGCTAACTCCGTAGTATCTGCATAAACAGATTTTATTTATTTCTGACCACCCTTTAAATTCAACAGAACATGATTATATGTTTTATTCACATTGTTTTAAATTCAACTATTTTTGAGTTTTTCATTGCGATTTTATTTTCAAGCAGGATTTTGGTTAACAAACTAGTTATTAATGTTTTCAGCTTCCATGTCGAAATGCAATCTCATACTCGGCGGGCCCAGGTCAAAGAACGTTTGACCAAAATGCCAATGGATTCAATAAATAACAAAATAAGGAGGCCACAGTCTAGCCTTAATTATTTTTGCAGTCGGACATGACGTCATCAAAGGAATTAATAGAAACAATGAGGGGGGGGGGGGGGGCGGGCTATTGTAAAGTGACGTACGGAAGAATTTACATGCAAAGTTTCATCTAAGGAATTCATTGAAACAATGAGAAAAAAAAGGAAAAAGGGATATCGTATGGAAGAATTCAGATGTACAGTTTCATAAGCATCAGGTAGTTTTTCAGGAATCCCTCTACACACTCAACTTGAGACTGTGTTATTGTGCGAAGTGTGTGTGGCATTCCAGGGTAATGTGTTAAAACTACATCTGGCTGTGAGAAAACAAGCAGACACGTGCTCGCGCACACTCTGATACTCTCTCACACACACACACACACACACACACACACACACACACGCACACATACACACACACACACACACACACACACACACACACACATACACACACACACACACTCACCGCAATACATTCTGTCAAACACTGACTTAGTGTTTAAAAAAAAAAAAAAAGGCTAAATGTCGTATCGTATGTTTCAGCACGTGAAAAAAAGAGTAGACATCATGCTTATGAGTATCGGTGTCACGCTACTTGTGTTCTCCGACAGTAAATCTTGTCATTTTTAACATTAATATTAATGAATTGCTCAAACGCGTGCACACTTACCATGACACAAAAACAAAATCCGCAGGTGTAACAATCTTCATGTGTCTGACCACGTGGAAAATGACAAGTAACAATACGAAACTTGGCGATAATAATTCAATTTAATTCTTTGTGTAAATTCGGTAATGATGTGTTTCAGCAGCTCTCTTTAACGGTTAGCATATCAAGGCAAACCCTGTCGATAAATCCAGTTTCGATCAGTTCGCGAACAAACTGAAGTCGCATCTGCAAAGGTGTCGGTACTATACTAGCGGAAAAAAGTTAGGGACGGGCCACTGATTTCCCCGCTGACTTTCATTTGTTTAAAACACCCTGTTCTTTCGTCAGCAAAATCAAATGGCTGTCGCATGCTACACACCAATGGGTAGGTTATGCTGTGTTAGCAGGAAAACTGCACGGGACTCCCGGGCGCAGAGCTGCAGCACGTGACTAAAATAGCAAAATCGCCAAAAAGTAGGCTGTTGTTTGGCGTGCGCACGGGTAGAATAAGGCAGGTAACATGGCAAAATTGTTGTGCACATGCAAGGACAATCCTTCGAGTGTGAATTGTGATCACGAACTCGGCTTTATAAGCCGCCGATTTTCTGCGAGCTGCCATCTCCTCACCATACCTGCCAGACGGAAGCTGACAACATTCAACCGAGGAAGAGCAATTGCCTGGCTCCACGACGGCGTATCCAAGTGCGAAGTGGCCAGGCAACTTGGGGTATCGCATTCAGTCATTGTAAGGCTGAATCAACGGTTCCAGACGACAAACAATGTCGAGGAGAGGCCCAGGTCGGGTCGCCCCAAAAAGACTACTCCTAGGGAAGATCGTTTCATCCAACGGCAGGCGCTGCAGCACCGGGCCACCACCTGCAAGGTCATCAGAGGGCAGTTACGGGAGGCCACTAACATCAACGTTAGTGAGAGGACCATCGGCAACCGCCTGCATGACGCCCGGCTGCGGAGTCGTCGTCCTGCTGTGCGTCCCCTGCTGACACAGGCTCATCGCCGGGCTCGTCTGGCCTGGAGTCGCCGCCACTTGAGATGGACGCGCCGGGACTGGGCTCAGGTCCTATTCAGTGACGAGTCCAGGTTCAACCTGTACCATTCTGACGGCCGGCGCAAGGTCTGGAGGCGTGAGGGCGAGCGTTATGAAGACGACACAGTGCATGAGAGGGTGGCCTTCGGCGGGGGCTCTGTCATGGTTTGGGGGGGCTTCAGCCTTCATCAACGCACCCCCCCGTACCATGTGGTCGGGAATCTCACTGGTCAACGCTACAGGGACGAAATTCTCGCCCCTATTGTCTTGCCGACCCTGCAGCAGATTGGCCCAAACGCCGTGTTTCAGGATGACAATGCTACTCCTCACAGGGCCAGGCTTGTCAACGACTACATCCAGCAAACCGGGGTCGTCAGGATGGATTTCCCTGCCTGTTCGCCAGACATGAACCCCATAGAGCATGTATGGGACGAACTGGACAGGCAGGTGAGGGCCAACCACCAGCCTCCCAGAAACCTGCAGCAGCTGCTGCAGATGCTCCAACAGGAGTGGCAGGCCATTCCACAGGCCTTTTTCACGAAGCTTATGAACTCTATGCGGTCAAGGTGTGATGAACTTGAGCGCAAACGTGGCGGACACACCCATTATTGACCTCATGAAAGACTTGTTATGTTTATTTGTGACCCCTCTGCTGTTTGTGGATATGAATAAACGAATCGGCTCGATGAAATAAACCCAAATTTTGCAGTTGCGTTGCACATTGACTGAAGTAAACGTGTTCCAAATTTCCGTACAATATGTTCATTCGTTCTTTTGCTGTGATTGCGTGTGTGAACCGTCCTTAACTTTTTTCCGCTAGTATATTAAGTCAAACGGATGTTATAATATTCAACTTCATCTTTCACCAAAACAGGTAACGACGCCGAAGGGCGTCGTGTTAACCTGACCACGACTAACAGGTGTAACTATCTGCAGTTCATCATTTTAATCATTTCCACTCAAGTGTCTGAGCACGTGGAAAATGACGCGGAATAATACGAAATCGCCGAGGCGGGATGGGGGGGGGGAGAGCATAAAGTGGTGGAGGAAACAGTAGTGTGTGTGTGTGTGTGTGTGTGTGTGTGTGTGTGTGTGTGTGTGTGTATGTGTGTGTGCGCGCGCATGTGTGTGTGTACGTGTGTATATAATCATGTGTGTGTGTGTGTGTGTGTGTGTGTGTGTGTGTGTGTGTGTGTGTGTGTGTGTGTGTGTGTGACAACAGGTCGAGACTCAAGCGAATGTTTTTCTTTAAATACCTTGCAAGTTGCTCATTTCGCGAAATCGGCAATAGTGAAAAGCTTCGTGCGGCAAGCTGGCTTCGCGAAGTCGACTTTGAAAAGAAAAGATCGATCAACGATTTAAAAGCCACCTACAGGTCTTCACAGATGGTTCGATCCTGCAGTCAGGGGAGGCTGGGTGTGCCTTGTCGATTCCTGGACTTGATATAACACGAAAATACAAGCTAAACAAGCCCTTAGGGGATCAGCATCTTCTCTGCAGAGTTATTTGCTATCTACATGGCCTGCACACTGATAAACGATCTGCCAACCCCACCTCTGGGGGTGGTCATCCTTACGGACTCAAAATCCTCGTTGCAAGCACTTGCATATGGCACCAAGAATAGAGGAGAGATGCAAACTGAAATTCATTTCTTAGCCCACCAAATTATGACAAAAGGAACAGACTTTTCCCTCATGTGGCTGCCATCCCACACAGGAATCCGGGAAAATGAAATGGCGGACAGAGCAGCAAAAGCAGCGGCTATGTCAACCATGCCAGTGACAGACATTCGGCTCTCCTGCCAGGAAGCCAAACTGCTGCTAGCCAAGCTAAAAAGAGAGGAAAGAGAGCAGACACTGTCACAAACATGTGAAGAGAGAGGATGGATACACCTGCCCTACAATAGGAAAGGGCACCACCTCCCACTCCCCCCGAGACCCATGAGCCTGTTGCGTCGCTTGCGCACGGTCAGCAGCCGCATCTACTGGGACAAGGTAGTCTGTCAGTGTGGCAAGACTGGACACCTCACACACGTGTTTGAAGGGTGTGACACTCAAGGAAGAGATGTCTAGTCTCATCCGCTACAGAAGGGAGAATGCTTTCATTCTTGGAAACTTTCTCCGCCCACACCCATCACTCGGAGAGAAACCGATGATGGTCTTGGTCACCAATCTGTTCACCTCAACTGTTGCGAGCTGGTTCTAGTGTGCTTGCAGCAGACCCAACACAGCACAGATCCACTTCTGGAATCTTAAGCTAAATGTGTCCCAAGACACACATTTTGTAGTCCTGGCATCCTGAAAGGCAGAGGCCCCAACCTACAGGTTTGCTTCCATACCAAAAACGCCTCCAGACACGGGAACTTGGGAGCAGAGGCAACAGCTCCGCTTGAACCTCAGAAACCAAATGTGCCTCCAGACACACAGATCCCTTTGACGGCCGAGGCTGTGGCCTCTAAGGTTCTCTTGTACCAAACCGCCTCCTGACTCTGCATCAGATTGCTTGCGCTGGCATCTGCTTACATAGACCCACATTAAGTCACCACCGAGTGGTAGACACAGACGACATTTGGTAGCACTGACTGCCAGCTTCACGGTAATGCGTACCCCTAGCGCGGCTCTGCTTGGGTGGGAATGTTCTGCATATGGAGCAAAACACTATGTGTTACTCCATACCCCCCGCCCTCCATGGAACTTCTTGACCCCAACAAATTGGGGGGGGGGGGGAGAGTTTGCCCAGTCGGTAGAGGCGCTGGCTTTAAAACCGGTTGTTACTATCAGCGTGGGTTCAACCCCCAAGTTCGGCGCGGGATGTGTGTCCCAGAGTCAACTTTGTGCAGACTCTCCTCGGTGTCCGAACACACCCGTGTGCACGCATGCGCACGATAAAGATCCCAGGGCCACAGCGAAAGCCTCAGGCCTTGGAAACACGAATACATGCATGCAAAAATATGAAGCCCGGGTGTCCGTTCGGCCAACAGCCAATAAAGTAACCATTTCAGCACTGACCCAAGACGACCCAACCCGGTCCCTAGCCCATTTCAGGTCTCCTCTAGCAGCCAGCAGCCAGCTGTCTACATCCCCATCCCCCCCCCCCCCCCCCCCCGCATTTTTATTTTTAATTTTCATACAAAGCCGGGTTTTCCCGTGTAACATGCCCCTAATGGCTTTGCCGTGAGGGCATAAAACTTACATTTTCTGACTGAGCAATGAAGCGTTTGTGGCTGGGTGGTAAGACGTCCGGTAAGAAAGTGGTCCGGCTACGGCGAAAGTGGTCCGGGTTCGATTCCAAGCATGGGCGGATTATCTATTTTTTTTAAAAATCTTGTTTATTATTATTATTTATTATGAACGTTTTAATGTTTTGTTTTACTCTAACTAATTTTTTTAATGTTTAAAATAAATAAATATCACACAAGCGCGCTGCCCACACGACTTACCACAACGTTTTTCCTCAAGCAAGTGACGAAAATGAGGCTGTATGAACGGAAGCATCCGGTGGATGAACGGAATC
>NC_090249.1:15934568-15939568 GCF_037325665.1 Littorina saxatilis
TGGAGAGATATTCGGACGATATTCGGTTATTTTGATAAGCAGCTGGAGTGGCGAAAACGGACATGTGCACTATGAAAGGAGTGCGTGTGTGAGTTTGGGGTGGTTTGTGCGGTTTGGGGAGCCGGTGTTGGAGGGGAGGGATGGGATTGGTAGGCTAGTGTGTGTGTGTGTGTGTGTGTGTGTGTGTGTGTGCGTGCGTGCATACGTGCGTGCGTGTGTGCGTGCGTGCGTGCATACGTGCGTACGTGTGTGCGTGCGTGCGTGCATATGTTTGTTTGTTTGTTTGCTATATTTGTGAACGCTTCTGTATGAAACAATTATAGCCTGAATGTCATGCAGATTATCTTCTATCTGCTGTTTTGCTGTATGTCATTGTTCCAGGCTCCTGTAACCTGATTTGATAAAGTACTAATATTATTGTCTGTCTGCGAAAAGGTGTGACAATCTTTGAAGTGGAAATCTGTCTTATTTCTGGTTTCTTCTTCTTCTTCTCCTTATTTTTACCCGACACTAAAGATTTGACCTTTTTTCAGTCAGAATGCACAACATAACCGAATTTTCTTCGCCATTGTTTTATCTGAAAACACAATTAACGTCGTGTATCCTACATAGCTTAGAGAGACTAACCATGTGATAAATAAACCATCACTTCACACGTGTGTATCCTACATAGCTTAGAGAGACTAACCATGTGATAAATAAACCATCACTTCACACGTGTGTATCCTACATAGCTTAGAGAGACTAAGCATGTGATTAATGAACCATCACTTCACACGTATGTATCCTACATAGCTTAGAGAGGCTAACCATGTGATAAATAAACCATCACTTCACACCTATGTATCCTACATAGCTTAGAGAGAGGCTAACCATGTGCTAAATAAACCATCACTTCACACGTGTGTATCCTACATAGCTAAGAGAGAGGCTAACCATGTGATAAATAAACCATCACTTCACACGTATGTATCCTACATAGCTTAGAGAGACTAAGCATGTGATAAATAAACCATCACTTCACACGTATGTATCCTACATAGCTTAGAGAGACTAACCATGTGATAAATAAACCATCACTTCACACGTGTGTATCCTACATAGCTTAGAGAGACTAAGCATGTGATTAATGAACCATCACTTCACACGTATGTATCCTACATAGCTTAGAGAGACTAAGCATGTGATAAATAAACCATCACTTCACACGTGTGTATCCTACATAGCTTAGAGAGACTAAGCATGTGATAAATAAACCATCACTTCACACGTGTGTATCCTACATAGCTTAGAGAGACTAAGCATGTGATTAATGAACCATCACTTCACACGTATGTATCCTACATAGCTTAGAGAGGCTAACCATGTGATAAATAAACCATCACTTCACACGTATGTATCCTACATAGCTTAGAGAGAGGCTAACCATGTGATAAATAAACCATCACTTCACACGTGTGTATCCTACATAGCTAAGAGAGAGGCTAAGCATGTGATAAATAAACCATCACTTCACACGTGTGTATCCTACATAGCTTAGAGAGACTAAGCATGTGATAAATAAACCATCACTTCACACGTGTGTATCCTACATAGCTTAGAGAGACTAAGCATGTGATAAATAAACCATCACTTCACACGTGTGTATCCTACATAGCTTAGAGAGACAAAGCATGTGATAAATAAACCATCACTTCACACGTGTGTATCCTACATAGCTTAGAGAGACTAAGCATGTGATAAATAAACCATCACTTCACACGTCGTGTATTCTACATAGCTTAGAGAGGCTAACCATGTGATAAATAAACCATCACTTCACACGTCGTGTATCCTACATAGCTTAGAGAGACTAAGCATGTGATAAATAAACCATCACTTCACACGTGTGTATCCTACATAGCTTAGAGAGAGGCTAACCATGTGATAAATAAACCATCACTTCACACGTGTGTATTCTACATAGCTTAGAGAGACTAAGCATGTGATAAATAAACCATCACTTCACACGTCGTGTATTCTACATAGCTTAGAGAGACTAAGCATGTGATAAATAAACCATCACTTCACACGTCGTGTATTCTACATAGCTTAGAGAGACTAAGCATGTGATTAATAAACCATCACTTCACACGTGTGTATCCTACATAGCTTAGAGAGACTAAGCATGTGATAAATAAACCATCACTTCACACGTCGTGTATTCTACATAGCTTAGAGAGGCTAAGCATGTGATAAATAAACCATCACTTCACACGTGTGTATCCTACATAGCTTAGAGAGACTAAGCATGGGATAAATAAACCATCACTTCACACGTGTGTATCCTACATAGCTTAGAGAGAGGCTAAGCATGTGATAAATAAACCACCACTTCACACGTGTGTATATCATGTAAATGAGGTCGGTTCAAACTAAAGTCTGCCAGGGACATCATAAATAATTTTCCACTGTTCATCGGAGGGTCCGCCGGTGATGCTTGGCAAGACCGTACGATCCTCAAAGACTGGTTCGCGACGTATTGCAGCCTTTTTGCTGGGATTCAGTTTCTTCGGCGAATTTTGCCTTATGATCTTTAAAGTCTTGGCAATTTCGTGGACGTTTAAAGCAGTCCAATGGGCGTTCACTTTTCCCTCACTGTGGCAAACGTTCTGCCGAATGGCAGCAAAGTTCTCGGCGAGTTGTAATAATTTTAGGCATTTTGCAGACTGCGCACGCAAAACAGCATACTTTTACCCGGAAAAGGTAGTGCAGATCTGAATTCTGATTATTCATGACGCTAGCGGTGGACTGTTCGAGTATTTTTGGGATGCTTCATATTGGTGGTGTATGGTGTGTACGGGCGTGTGTACGGGCGCAGTGGCGTGGTGGTAAGACGTCGGCCTCCTGATCGGGAGGTCGTGAGTTCGAATCCCGGTCGCTGCCGCCTGGTGGGTTAAGAGTGGAGATTTTTCCGATATCCCAGGTCAACTTATGTGCAGACCTGCTAGTGGCTTAACCCCCTTCGTGTGTACACGCAAGCACAAGACCAAGTGCGCACGGAAACGATCCTGTAATCCATGTCAGAGTTCGGTGGGTTATGGAAACACGAAAATACCCAGCATGCCCACTCAACGAAAGCGGAGTGAAGCTGACTATTCTCTCAGAGTATAGTTTGGGGAACCCAAATGGGCAAACGAGCTCACACGTCACCAGAAAATTCTGGAACGCTGAAGAAAAAGAAGAAGAAGGTGGTGCATGATGCTTGAAGACTGTCACGGCACCTATGTATGGATACATTATTGTCCGAGTCATTTTTCAGCGCCGATTAACTAAACGTGTGCGTATGTTCTAATTATTCTTACAACAAAATCTTAAATATCGTGTTAGTCTATGTCAGCATGCGCAGGCAGCAAGAAGCAATTATTTATTTATTTATTTATATGGGAGATTTATATAGCGCTTGACGTTCTCTAAGCGCTTTACATATTAATTTCTGCCGTGTGAGATGGAATTGTTGTTCACAATGTAGGCTATCACGCATTCACATCGGCCAGTAAATCTCAAGCCATTACGGCGAATATTTACTTTTCACGGCCTATTATTCCAAGTCACACGGGTGGACATTTTTTTAATCTATGCCTATACATTTTTTGCCAGGAAAGACCCTTTTGTCAATCGTGGGATCTTTAACGTGCACACCCCAATGTAGTGTACACGATAGACGAATTCCGAAAATAACTCTGTTGGGTTCGTATGGGTTGTGATAAACTAATCATTATAACTACTCTTACTGTTAGTTTGGAAAGCTTTCTACACGTGGTCAGTCCTTGTCCACGTGATTTAGACACACACCTCGCTATTGGAAACCCATATAGTTTTGAGACGAGCATTTGGCTTTGCCTTAGCCGCTAGGGTCGGTGTAACTTACACCTCTTCGTATCAGTCTTCCTTGCAATTGAAGGTGAGGACAGATGTCCAGAACAGCGCGGTGCACTTTCCTTGAATGAGGGTGCAGTGCTCGGGGGCGCGTCAGCCGCGACGGTGCCTGAGCTTAACACAGGTGGGAACTGCTCCCATTCCCCCTCCCTTCACCTCTCTCGCCACCATCCGCCCTACCCTTGACTCATAACTACATAATGTCACATGGGAAATTTGACTCACTAAAAACAAGAGTATTCACTCTTTCTGACAACCAATACGAAACCGACAGAGTTATTTCCGAACATCATCTATTTGGCGATCAGGCCTGAGGTGTACGAACCGAAAGTGGGTACTACCCAAACGGGAGAGAACAAACCGAGGAGTCTGATTCGTTTGTTTGTTTGTTTGTTTGCTTAACGCCCAGTCCACCACGAAGGGTGATATCAAGGCGGTGCTGCTTTGACATTTAACGTGCGCCACACACAAGACAGAAGTCGCAGCACAGGCTTCATGTCTCACCCAGTCACATTATTCTGACACCGGACCAACCAGTCCTAGCACTAACCCCATAATGCCAGACGCCAGGCGGAGCAGCCACTATAGATTGCCAATTAGGCGAGTATGACCCGGCCGGGGTTCGAACCCACGACCTCCCGCTCACTGGGCAGACGCCTTACCACTAGGCCACCGTGTTGCGGTGTATAATTATCATTGAGCAGGAACATGTACGCATTTTCTCTCTCTGCGTCAAATTCTAAAATGCACGGCACAGACATGATAGTTATTTTAACAAGCAAACTTCACACACACCGGGATTCCTATAACGACGTTTAACATCACAAATCACGCTGAAATAAACCATGCACCAGCATTACTTCTCTTTCAAGGTTTTTGCACAATGTATATAAAAAATACACAAAACACCTTCTGATTCGTTGAGATCACAACAAAGCTCAATTTCAACCAATCCAACAACGCGGCTGGCTCCCACCCGGTCGGTACCTTTCTCGTGCATCTCTGCCCTGCCTTGCACTAGCGAGTGCGAGCCAGGATGGGTGAGACGATCATCCCGTGCAGTGAAATCGGGATCATTTGGA
>NC_090249.1:15944568-16009568 GCF_037325665.1 Littorina saxatilis
TGTGTGTGTGTGTGTGTGTGTGTGTGTATGTCTGCTTGTGTGGGTGTTTCAGTGTCTGCATGCCTGTCTGTCTGTCCGTGTATATATTATATGTGTCTGTGCCTGTACCTGTGTGTGCGCTTGTTTTCGTGCGCACGTGCGTTCGTGCTTGTGTATGTGTGTGCCGTGTGTGTGTGTGTGTGTGTGTGTGTGTGTGTGTGTGTCTGTGTGTTTGTGTGTGTGTTGGTGTGTGTATGTGTGTGTATGTATGTATGTGTCTGTGCCTGTATCTATGTGTGCGCTTGTTTGCGTTCGTGCTTGTGTGTGTGTGTGTGTGTGTGTGTGTGTGTGTGTGTGTGTGTGTGTGTGTGTGCGTTCGTGCTTTTGTGTGTGTCTGTGTGTCTGAGTGTATAAGTATGTGTGTGCGTGCGAAGTTTTACTCAATAACCCAGTCATATTATAGAGTCTGAAATGCAGTTTGACGCAACATTTTACAAAGTAATTACTTCAAGTCTTATTGCATAATCCTTTCGTGACAAGATTTTCTTCAGTTTCGAATTCCTTTTTTTGGAGTAAAGTCCAGTGACTTTAACGGTGCAAACTAAATTTGTCCGCACAGTAGGCTACAAACCAGACCTTGGGTCGACAACGACTCGGAAGATTATCACGGGACAATCGATAAATGTCACAAATGTGTCGAAGCGCGACAGCTCATTTTCGAGAAGTCGCAACTATGGTAGCTGTGACCAGATAGTGAGAGAGATATGCGCAAAGTAGCAAAAAGGAAAAAACAGAAACAAAAGGTGGTTCTAAAAATCATAAATCCATAAACAGATAGGCTGCCAACGTTCCAAAATTCAGAATCAAAATTCTGCAAATATGCTAATTAATTAAATCAATTCAAATATGGGACAGGCTTCCTTGCGCAACTCTTCAGCGTCATGCATGCTAACGTTAACGATTCAATTCGTGGTCAAATGTTTATTCTGTGCTGATGGTGACCCATTCATCTAGCAAACAAAACCGGTAGGAATTTGTAGGAACTCAAATCTGTGATGTAATAAATGCGTGCAAGTTCACTGCTATCAGGGGCGGAAAAGTAAGGTGAAACAAAAACAAAAACAGTAACATGTGGAATAGATAAGATAAGATAAGATAAGATCATTTAGTGTCCATACAATTAATGACAATGGATGGAAAAATGTGGTTCATCTGCTCTTAAAACAACCAAAACAACATATGACAACAACCTTAAACAAGTCGCGTAAGGCGAAAATACAACATTTAGTCAAGTAGCTGTCGAACTCACAGAATGAAACTGAACGCAATGCCATTTTTCAGCAAGACCGTATACTCGTAGCATCGTCAGTCCACCGCTCATGGCAAAGGCAGTGAAATTGACAAGAAGAGCGGGGTAGTAGTTGCGCTAAGAAGGATAGCACGCTTTTCTGTACCTCTCTTTGTTTTAACTTTCTGAGCGTGTTTTTAATCCAAACATACCATATCTATATGTTTTTGGAATCACGAACCGACAAGGAATAAGATGAAAGTGTTTTTAAATTGATTTCGACAATTTAATTTTGATAATAATTTTTATATATTTAATTTTCAGAGCTTGTTTTTAATCCAAATATAACATATCTATATGTTTTTGGAATCAGAATATGATGGAAAATAAGATGAACGTAAATTTGAATCGTTTTATAAATTTTTATTTTTTTTTACAATTTTCAGATTTTTAATGACCAAAGTCATTCACTAATTTTTAAGCCACCAAGCTGAAATGCAATACCGAAGTCCGGGCTTCGTCGAAGATTACTTGACCAAAATTTCAACCAATTTGGTTGAAAAATGAGGGCGTGACAGTGCCGCCTCAACTTTCACGAAAAGCCGGATATGACGTCATCAAAGACATTTATCAAAAAAATGAAAAAAAAACTCGGGGATTTCATACCCAGGAACTCTCATGTCAAATTTCATAAAGATCGGTCCAGTAGTTTAGTCTGAATCGCTCTACACACACACATACACACACAGACACACACACGCACATACACCACGACCCTCGTCTCGATTCCCCCCTCGATGTTAAAACATTTAGTCATAACTTGACTAAATGTAAAAACAACAAGTCGCGTAAGGCGAAATTACTACATTTAGTCAAGCTGTGGAACTCACAGAATGAAACTGAACGTAGTCCGCCGCTAGTGCAAAAGGCAGTGAAAGTGACTAGCCTGTTTGGCGCGGTAGCGGTTGCGCTGTGCTTCATAGCACGCTTTACTGTACCTCTCTTCGTTTTAACTTTCTGAGCGTGTTTTTAATCCAAACAGATCATATCTATATGTTTTTGGAATCAGGAACCGACAAGGAATAAGATGAAATAGTTTTTAAAACGATTTCGGAAATTTAATTTTAATATTAATTTTTATATTTTTAATTTGCAGAGCTTGTTTTTAATCCGAATATAACATATTTATATGTTTTTGGAATCAGAAAATGGTGAAGAATAATATGAACGTAAATTTTCAGATTTTTAATGAACAAAGTCATTAGTTAATTTTTAAGCCACCAAGCTGAAATGCAATACCGAAGTCCGGCCTTCGTCGAAGATTGCTTTGCCAAAATTTCAACCAATGTGATGGAAAAATGAGGGTGTGACAGTGCCCCCTCAACTTTTACAAAAAGCCGGATATGACGTCATCAAAAGTATTTATCGAAAAAAAGAAAAAACATCCGGGGATATCATTCCCAGGAACTCTCATGTCAAATTTCATAAAGATCGGTCCAGTGGTTTGGTCTGAATCGCTCTACACACACACACGCACAGACAGACAGACAGACAGACAGACAGACAGACAGACAGACAGTCAATCAATCAATATGAGGCTTATATCGCGCGTATTCCGTGGGTACAGTTCTAAGCGCAGGGAATTATTTTTATTTTTTATTTTTATTTTATGCAATTTATATCGCGCACATATTCAAGGCGCAGGGATTTATTTATGCCGTGTGAGATGGAATTTTTTTACACAATACATCACGCATTCACATCGGCCAGCAGATCGCAGCCATTTCGGCGCATATCCTACTTTTCACGGCCTATTATTCCAAGTCACACGGGTATTTTGGTGGACATTTTTATCTATGCCTATACCATTTTGCCAGGAAAGACCCTTTTGTCAATCGTGGGATCTTTAACGTGCACACCCCAATGTAGTGTACACGAATGGACCTCGGTTTTTCGTCTCATCCGAAAGACTAGCACTTGAACCCACCACCTAGGTTAGGAAAGGGGGGAGAAAATTGCTAACGCCCTGACCCAGGGTCGAACTCGCAACCTCTCGCTTCCGAGCGCAAGTGCGTTACCACTCGGCCACCCAGTCCACAGACAGACAGACACACACACACACACACACACACACACACACACACACACACATACACCACGACCCTCGTCTCGATTCCCCCTCTATGTTAAAACATTTAGTCAAAACTTGACTAAATGTAAAAATAAGAACAATAAAACATACGAAGTAAGAACACCCAAAGTATGCCACATCCGTACTGCACACACACACACACATACACACACACACACACACACACACACACACACACACACACACACACACACACACACACACACACACACACACACACACACACACACACACTCGCACGCACACTCTCGCGCACATGAGTATAATTATACAGTCTGAAAATATTACCCAAACACAGCGTTTAAAATTTGAATCAAAAAGTGTTTTAAGTTTGTAGTGACATAATTGCAAACCCAAAACAGAACTGTGAAGCCCTTGTAGTGGTTTCAGACGTGTTTGGGTTGTTGTTCTTTTTCCCACCCCAAGACAGAATTAGGCAGTGTATTTGCTCTTGCGCAAACCACGCCGTATCAATAGTTACATCGTGTTTTGGGAGCACAACGCAAAAGTTACGGGTCGCACTAGCTCGTGAACAAAAACTTGAGGTGGGTGGCTGTATATTTGTTGCTCAGAGAGACGCCAAACTTCTTGCTCTTAACTTTTGGTAGATGAAGAATGTTCAGTGTGTATTTGCTTTGAATCCACGATACTATATTTGCTTAAATGTGATTTTAACCGTTGCTTCAGCTTCATCAACTCTCTCAGGTACTTACTTTTTGTGGAATATTGGGACGTTTGACCTTTGCACGCGGCCCACGTATGCAGTTAGCACATACTGTAATGTTATTAGCAAGCTACAATATATCAAGGATTATGTGGTTCGTTTTCTTGTGTCTTACACAGTTCAGGTTTTATGACGTTTTGTAGTAACTAGTATGATACCCACACATGAGTAGGTTACAGAGCGCACAACAACTGCAGGAAAGGCTTGTTACGACACGCACTTCACTCATGTTACAGAACGCACTCCCACAGAAAACCATTTTGTCAAAATGAGATCAGAACTAACCACTTTTACACGCCCAAAACGTGAGTAGATAAGTGTAAAAAGCTGACACTGAGACCGTGCATGTTGAAAAGACCAATGCTTTATTTCAGCAAGTGTTTCTTCGCCATTGGAATGTGCTTACCAAATGGCACGGAAGTTCCTCCGCCACAGGACAAATTCGGCCAATCTAGATGAAGTAAAAGTGCATTGCCAAGGCACTGCATACCCCATGTGAAGAACAATTTTTCTCTCTCTCTCTCTCTCTCTCTCTCTCTCTCTCTCTCTCTCTCTCTCTCTCTCTCTCTCTCTCTCTCTCTCACCCAAAATCCTTGTCTTCATCTTACTGTATTTTTTTCTGTTTTTACTTCTTGTTCTATGTGTTGATTTTAGGTTGCCTTGCTTCCGGGCGGTCAAGTCCACTGTGTTCACCTGAAAATTATTTTCTCCCCCTTGTACATACACATTGTGTTTGATGCAATAAAAATTCGCACACACACACACACACACACACACACACACACTCACTCACTCACACACGCACATAATCCATGCACACAAAGTACATACTCGCACGTAAATAGTCAGACAGACATCAACACACATTCTACACACGCACACACACATATACACACACACACACACACACACACACACACACACACACACACACACACACACACACACACACGCGCACACACACACACGTACCCAAACACATGTACACACACACACACATACACACGCACACACACACACACACACACACACACACACACACACGCACACACACACACACACACACGCACACACACACACACACACACACACACACACACACACACACACACTAACTTGTACACATAAACGTGCAAACTACACACCCACGCACGCGAGGAAAAAGCCCCAGAGAGGGGATGACGTCACGAACCTTTGATGTCAAACAAATCTCGACGTGGTCTAATTGCGCGAATATTATACCCTAGTCTCTAGAAATTCCACCCCAACATATCTGCCCTGGGTGGCGACGGATCAATAATCGAAGAATTGGTCGTCACCTTCCGTATTTTACTTAGTATGTTCCCAATTTTGGGGAACTTCCATCCCCAACTGTAGCCTGAGTGTGTGCACAAAGAATCCTTCTTTATCATGATTTATCGGCATGAATAGCGTTCGTGGGATACCTCCAACTTCGCTGGGATCAAAGTCTATACTGGGATCAAAGTTTTTATTCTATAATGAATTTGTAAAGCGCCTGGAGCCAATTGATGGGACTCGCGCTATAGAAAAGTTATTTATTATTATTATTATTATTATTATTATACCATACAGGGGTCACGTGAGAGCCGCTCAAATAAAGGTAACCACCCGAAACGACCTGACTTCAGATACCAAGTCGCCCAAACCCTACTGTCAATCGAAATTGGTGCATAAATGGGGTGGCCGCTTACACGGTAGTTAACGGGATGAAGGAAACAATGAATCAAGAAACCCAGGTGCACATCTGCGGCTCCTAGGCATGTGCAGTGTGCATGCACACTATCTTGTGCCTGCATCTTGCCATCTCTAAGAAATGGCGACCACAGCCAGAGAGACAGACACTTTCTTTCTTTCTTTATTTGGTGAGAGACAGACACACTTACGTCCATTCTTATATATATATATATATATATATATATATATATATATATATATATATATATATATATATATATATATATATATATATATATATATATATATATATATATATATATTAGATACTGTCGGGCCAAATACATGCGATGACGGCTCCTGATGCTTGATCACGACACAGGAATACATACCAAAATGTCCTGTGTTGGCCATAGCATGAGTTTTGTTAGTGTTTTGTTAGACATAATGCTTATGGAAGCTAACAAGCACTCATTTAGGTATGCATACATAGTGTGATACAGTATTTAGTCTGAATACGTAAGTTTACAGTAATTAAATTGTACAAAACTACACACAAAACAATAATATTTGGTAGTTAAGTTTGAACCTATAGTTGTGCGATCCGTAACATTTGAAAACCAAAACTAAGTGCTATCTGTAACATGCAAGTTGTGCGTGTCGTAACATTGTGTTTTCCAACTACATAACTTTGTATTGATCTGTATGCGTCATTTTTAAACACAGCGCAACCAAAATCACAAGATGCACTAAGCATAAGCTAGTCCATGTCTCTATTACAAGAAGTGTGTGTTTGGATGAATGTAATATCAATAAAAACAGCTATGAATGCCAGGTTTTGGTTTCTGAAAGCAAAATATTTCAAGAAGTCTTTGAATACGGGCACTGTGAGTTATATTACAGCGATCACTTTAATTCAACAAAAAGACGAATATATGAGGTACATGTTAGACACTAACTTTAGTAACATAATGCATTTTGAGAAGCTGTTTAAGTGATATTTCTAGACCAACTACCCTTCTTCGTGTAGTGCGACCCGTAACTTTTGTGTTGTGCTCCCAAAACACGATGTAACTAATTATACGGCGTGCAAACTTGTGGTAAAGCAAGATTTGTCTGGGATTTCCACTCGAGGACTGTCGGGAGGGTGATTTGCATTTATATGTAGACGCTGTTCCCTCTGAACACTCGTATAAACCCCTGTAACAAGTACATCATTACTTAATTCTGCTCACACGATGTACTTTAAAAGTGGCGCTATTTACATAAGTATTTGCCTATAGACCCGTCTTACACTATATTACAGAAAGGAATTTCTTGTCAGTATGAAAGGTGAAAAGGCCACAGACAGTTTGTAAGACTATCTGACCGATATAATTACGTAGTGGTATACGGTGATATGTATGGTTTGCTTCTTCGCGAATGAAGTCGAAAACAGTTCACGCACAGATTAAAAGGGAAGTTGTTAGCACCTAACTGTATGAGTTTAAAATCAATAATAAGCACGTAACACTTTGATAAAACTTTCTGTCTGTGTTTTTCTTTGCCACACGATATAATGATGAGTATGAACAATAATGCAAAAGCATTGTCATCACCTACACCCCACACCCAAACTCGTACACACAAGTCATTCAACCAACTGTTTGACTGATTAAACAAAAGTACCTTTGCAATTCGCACAGCTGTGTGTCGAGTAGGATTAAAGACAAAGTCTATGTGCCTAAAAATTATAAATATCATTTTGTATCTCGAGCAGATTTACCCCTGAACGCACTGACGGAGACTCACAAAACGCGAAATTAGTATTCGTTTGGTGGGTAAATGGTCTGTGTGTCAGTTTGTTTGCATGTTTAACTCTCTCTCTCTCTCTCTCTCTCTCTCTCTCTCTCTCTCTCTCTCTCTCTCTCTCTCTCTCTCTCTCTCTCTCTCTCTCTCTCTCTCTCTCTCTTCATCTTCACATAAAAAAAAAAGTATGTAAAAGCTCGGGGAGCTCTGTAATGAGAAACAGATGGTTTACGGGAGGCGAAGTTGGCCTTTAACAAAAGCCGCAAACACGGCATAGTAGACGGAGTGACCCAGTGCACAGGTGTTTGTATCCGTCCAAACTCGCTAGTATTGCTGGAAATGTTATGTAAGGGTCCAAAGGGCTGCTGGGTACAAAATCCCGCGCAACACGTCAACGGCATCAACACAAAAGTGCATTGTCAGCCGCTGACTTATTTCTAGAAGGATTTCCCAGGGTGATAGATTTCTCAGCCTACATCTGTGACAATAACGTCATCGAAGTTGTGATTTACTCTGCAAGCTGGCGCCGATTTTTGTCTGACTGTCAACGGAGAAGGCGGAAGGAAAGTTTGCAATGGTTACGGCCCCTTAGATCATGGCTGACGATCTGGGTTTACGGTCGTCGTAAAGACAAGCAAACGTTTGCTCGCTCTACTGTGTGGGCTTTTACAGTCTCCAGGGAGAGACTTAGCAAAGAGATGTTCATTGCTGTAGATACACAGGGAATAAAATTGTCTGCATATTTTGTAATCGGATACCATTTCCAAGGAAGCTGTCCGACATTATGAGATATATAGACTGCATAATATACTCTGGGCACGTCGACATTATGAAATATGGATCATATGCATAATACACTCCGGATCCGTGGCTTTACTCAGGAGGGAAAATCGGCCCAATTCGCAGATATCTGTCAAATCGAAGCACGAATAAACCACGTCGAAGTATTACACCGAAAATGTCTGCACGCATGAGATTCTCAAACGACGACAATGATTTTCAGATTATGCAAAACCCCCGCGACATTGTTATGTATGTCCTTTAATTTTTAAATTTTCTCCTGGAGATAAAGTCAAACATCAAACGGTGTCAATGCTGTCCGGATTATCAGATGTCGCGCTTTCTCGACAAAGACAAACCTCTCTGTGCTGTTAACAGAATTAAATATAGGTCTCCCACCTCCGAGTATCTGACAATGTGGATATTTTCCCTCTGGACAATTGTCCGGTCAGGGTGAAGGGGGTGGGGTGGGGTGGGGGGGGGGGGGGGTCTAATATATTTTTACCCCTTTTAATGCTTTAATAAAATTTTTAAAAAATGAAAGAACCTGTCCGACGCGTATTTGCTGTTGTGGAAATTGACTTGATAAAACCTTCAACGAACAACAAAACTATGTCTAAACTGCATGCACGAATCTAATTTATTTATAGTTTTAAACAATGGCGGTGCAGAAACAAATGAACGAAACAGAAAACCAATGCTTTTAAACTAATTTGTAAAAAAGAACCATTTTAAAAACGGTTTTGCTATTGAATAAGACTGATCATTTCATCGGTTTTTGTTGATGCATAGTTTGAATTGAACTTGCGACAAGAGCTTTGGTATAAGACTGTATCCCCATTGGTTGGTTTTTCGTCCCTTCAACCGATAGGGACTGGGTGGCCGATAGGGACTGGGTGGCCGATAGTGACTGGGTGGCCGAGTGGTAACGCACTTGCGCTCGGAATCGAGAGGTTGCGTGTTCGACCCTGGGTCAGGCCGCTATTTTCTCCCCCCTTTCCTAACCTAGGTGGTGGGTTCAAGTGCTAGTCTTTCGGATGAGACGAAAAACCGAGGTCCCTTCGTGTACACTACATTGGGGTGTGCACGTTAAAGATCCCACGATTGACAAAAGGGTCTTTCCTGGCAAAATTGTATAGGCGTAGATAAAAATGTCCACCAAAATACCCGTGTGACCTGGAATAATAGGCCGTGAAAGGTGGATGCAGCGCCTAAAGGCAGTCGATCTACTGGCCGATGTGAATGCGTGATATATTGTGTAAAAAATTCCATCTCACACGGCATTAATAGGTAGCATGCGCCTTGAGTCGCCTTGTGTGGTGAGATACGTGCGCGATATAAATCCTCGTAAATAAATAAATAAAATAAATAATAAATAGGTCTATGCGGGGCCTGTGCAATGACTTTTTGAATGCCATAAAATGTAATGACATTTGCTTTGACTGATGCCATGTTCCCATTCAAGTCTGACAATTTTCATGTGATGAACACTTTTAAAAATGTTGTCTTTGTAGGGCTAGTCTATTGTTCCAGATGAAAATGATTTTTTTGTTAAATCGCCCCTAACTGCCGTGAAACGGGCGTGCATTTGCTATAGTACAGATCTCAGTGCCTTAATAGACGATGTTAGGAAATAACTTGGGTTTATTTGAGTTGTGAACTTAATATATTGAGGCAAACTTTCCCACGTGACATTATACGCCAGCACTGGCGAGGGGTGTGTCTAAAACACGTGAACAATAAGCACGTGTGGAAAGTTTACCTCACTTTAAAGTTATTTCCTGAGTTAGCCTATTCCCACGTATGAATCACCGCAACTACTGAAAAAAATATGACGATGAACAAAATTCGGATCCTGTCACTGATGAGTTTGCATCACGAACCGTTCTACTATTCACATTATTTTAATGAATGTGCACAATTATGGATCGTGTTCGAGTAAATGATTTCATGTGGGTCTAAATTACAGTAAGTAATTATATTAAGTGTCTATTGGACCTCTTGAGGTCAACTCCACACATAATAACGTTTCCAAAATAGCTTTTTAGATAAGCAACTATTCAAACGTTCGTGAATGCGACCTGAAATTCAAAGTTCAAGTTCCCGTGATGAATCAAATCTGTGTATCTACACTCTATGTCCGCCCTTACCCTGAACATATATCCCCCCAACCCCCCAACCCCCCACCCCATCTCCAACATTTACAAAAAAAGGAAGGAAGAGTGGGGGGGGGGGGGGGGGTGTAGAGATAAGACATGGAATCGAATGCAGCTGAGGATGAGAAAGTCAATAACGTGTTACCGGCTGGTTGCACGTTGAGCACTACCAACATGGCGACATTCTCATTTAAAAAAACAAACAAATTAAGGGATCTGTTAGTCTGCGTGAAAACCGGAGTGTGGGTGTGAAATACCATGTAAGACGGGGAATGGGCTACAATGCGGGCAGTGCTGGTGATACGGATTTCAAAGATTTGGCTTAGCTGCGCATTTTTCGCCTACTATTACCTAGAAACTTTCAGGATCTTTGTCCTAAAGTGTGGCTAAGAAAAGGCAAAGTGTGCTAACAGTTTTATTCTGATAATTATTTTTGAAGATCAATCAATCAATCGATCAATCAATCAATCAATCAATCAATAAATCAATCAATCTCAAAATGTATACCGATGAACTGTAAACGTTCCGAAATCCAGAAAATAGTTATAGTTAAAAAAATGTTTGCACCCATTTTTGAACCCCAAGTTAAACATTCAATCCCGTGTCATTTTAATTAAATTGCCTATGCCATTAAAGGTACTCAACTTGGCTATTTGACACACTTTTGGATCAAAGATTTCTTTAACGTGGGTCACGTGACCGCCGCGCGCATCTGAAATAAGGATACCCCCCAAATCGACCTGATCAAAACGTATGGTCACAATTAAACAAATCGACAATTCAGAATAGGCACAACTTGGCAACTTTTACATATAAGGAGAAAGTCAAATCAATTATTTATCCAGAACAGGATCTTTTGGTTTGCTATCTTGCGTATTTCTTGTGTTATGCTATTGACCCTACGGATGGAAATGTCGATCGCATGAGCGGTGCAATATTTTGGTGTGCCTTTGTATTAGTTATCTTTAATTAGAGAGGAATATTATGTGTACGTTTGTCTTGATTATTTCAAACATTAAAGAGACCCAAGTCTGACAGTCCAAACAGTTTCCCTACTTGACACATCCGCACTTTTGTTTTGGGTGTAAAAAGTCGATTTTCGCGCCTTTACGCCCTTTGCACCGAGACAGACTAACTATTTAGTAGCCTCGGCTAGCCTTTTATTGCTTCTTCCTTTTTCTCTGGCGTACCCCAAGAAATTTATTTCCGCGAAGAGTAACTACTATCTGATTTACAGTGTCTCTGATTGCGTATACTCACGCCGCCGGTCGGCGTGAAAAGGGGGGGGGGGGGGGGAGAAAAAGGGCGACAAAGCAAAAACAAATACAGAGGAGAGCGAATTGGAGCAAGGAAGGAAAGCTTGAGTGTGAGGGAGGGGTGGGGGTCGGGCATAGGAGGGGGGAGGGGAGGGGGGGGGGGGTTCAGAAAAAAGATCTATGATCGTCAGTCGATCGAAATCAGCCGCTCATCCCGGTGACCTTGAAGAAAGAGGGGTCATTGTGGACGAAAGACAACTCTCACCACTCGATGGTTCGCAAGTTATCTCCCTTTCACTTTGCCCTTTATCTTCAAGGTATTGCTTTGCCTTGCAGTTCTTTTAGAAAAGGAAAAGGATCGGCGAGGGCTCTCTCTTATTTTTTAAGTGCGGGGTTTTATTTGACTTTACGAAGTGGTTAGAGTAGCTAACAACTGTGGGATTTGTTATAGTACCGTTATAAATACCTTGTTAGCCGCGCACACTATCGATCAAACGCCCATCAAAAAACTGTGTTTTGGGTATATGGTACCTAGTAAACGCCACCCCACCCCCCACACACACACACACACACACACACACACACTTTGTTTTTTTTAAAGGTGTGCCATAAACAGTTTCTAGTTGATTCATAACCTCTCCACAGAAAACAGAGATCTATACATTTTGAGTGAATTATGACAAGATGCCGCATGCAGACACGTCGTTGAGGTTATACTACCGCAGTCACTACAGTCTTTGGATAGCCATGACAACAGTAAACGCAGATTTGGTAGACTCCTCTAAGGTTTAAGAGGTCAACCTTGTGGGATTGAAAGAGATCGAGTGAACGGACTGTTTTTTGTGCGGGTTTTTTTTAAGACGCTGTGTTTGACACATATCTTACCTAGATGGATCTAAAGGCACATACAAGATGCTTTACACGAGGAAAAAAATCTTTTAAAGGCAAACTTCATCGTGAAAACAATTGGAATTTTTTATGATTTTTTTTTAAACCCATTGGTTGCATTTGCAAAATTAATTCATTAAAAGAAAATCCCATTGTGCACAGGTAGCACCAAGGCTGTTAATTGTTGGTATGTGACCAAGTGGAGGGATGGTCTTCTCACATGTAGCACCCAGGCTGTTGATTGTTGGTATGTGACCAAGTGGAGGGATGGTCTTCTCACATGTAGCACCCAGGCTGTTGATTGTTGGTATGTGACCAAGTGGAGGGATGGTCTTCTCACAGGTAGCACCAAGGCTGTTCATTGTTGGTATGTGACCAAGTGGAGGGATGGTCTTCTCACAGGTAGCACCAAGGCTGTTGATTGTTGGTATGTGACCAAGCGGAGGGATGGTCTTCTCACAGGTAGCACCAAGGCTGTTAATTGTTGGTATGTGACCAAGTGGAGGGATGGTCTTCTCACAGGTAGCACCAAGGCTGTTGATTGTTGGTATGTGACCAAGTGGAGGGATGGTCTTCTCACAGGTAGCACCCAGGCTGTTGATTGTTGGTATGTGACCAAGTGGAGGGATGGTCTTCTCACAGGTAGCACCCAGGCTGTTGATTGTTGGTATGTGACCAAGTGGAGGGATGGTCTTCTCACAGGTAGCACCCAGGCTGTTGATTGTTGGTATGTGACCAAGTGGAGGGATGGTCTTCTCACATGTAGCACCCAGGCTGTTGATTGTTGGTATGTGACCAAGTGGAGGGATGGTCTTCTCACAGGTAGCACCCAGGCTGTTGATTGTTGGTATGTGACCAAGTGGAGGGATGGTCTTCTCACAGGTAGCACCCAGGCTGTTGATTGTTGGTATGTGACCAAGTGGAGGGATGGTCTTCTCACAGGTAGCACCCAGGCTGTTGATTGTTGGTATGTGACCAAGTGGAGGGATGGTGTTCTCACAGGTAGCACCAAGGCTGTTGATTGTTGGTATGTGACCAAGTGGAAGGATGGTCTTCTCACAGGTAGCACCAAGGCTGTTGATTGTTGGTATGTGACCAAGTGGAGGGATAGTCTTCTCACAGGTAGCACCCAGGCTGTTGATTGTTGGTATGTGACCAAGTGGAGGGATGGTCTTCTCCCATGTAGCACCCAGGCTGTTGATTGTTGGCATGTGACCAAGTGGAGGGATGGTCTTCTCACAGGTAGCACCCAGGCTGTTGATTGTTGGTATGTGACCAAGTGGAGGGATGGTCTTCTCACAGGTAGCACCCAGGCTGTTCATGTTTGGTATGTGACCAAGTGGAAGGATGGTCTTCTCACAGGTAGCACCCAGGCTGTTGATTGTTGGTATGTGACCAAGTGGAGGGATAATCTTCTCCCATGTAGCACCAAGGCTGTTAATTGCTGGTATGTGACCAAGTGGAGGGATGGTCTTTTCACATGTAGCACCAAGGCTGTTAATTGTTGGTATGTGACCAAGTGGAGGGATAATCTTCTCCCATGTAACACCCAGGCTGTTAATTGTTGGTAAGTGACCAAGTGGAGGGATGGTCTTATCACAGGTAGCACCAAGGCTGTTAATTGTTGGTATGTGACCAAGTGGAGGGATGGTCTTATCACAGGTAGCACCAAGGCTGTTAATTGTTGGTATGTGACCAAGTGGAGGGATGGTCTTATCACTTGTAGCACCAAGGCTGTTAATTGTTGGTATGTGACCAAGTGGAGGGATGGTCTTATCACAGGTAGCACCAAGGCTGTTAATTGTTGGTATGTGACCAAGTGGAGGGATAATCTTCTCCCATGTAACACCCAGGCTGTTAATTGTTGGTATGTGACCAAGTGGAGGGATGGTCTTCTCCCATGTAGCACCAAGGCTGTTAATTGTTGGTAAGTGACCAAGTGGAGGGATGGTCTTATCACAGGTAGCACCAAGGCTATTAATTGTTGGTATGTGACCAAGTGGAGGGATGGTCTTATCACAGGTAGCACCAAGGCTGTTAATTGTTGGTATGTGACCAAGTGGAGGGATGGTCTTATCCCGTGTAACACCCAGGCTGTTAATTGTTGGTAAGTGACCAAGTGGAGGGATGGTCTTATCACAGGTAGCACCTAGGCTGTTAATTGTTGGTATGTGACCAAGTGGAGGGATGGTCTTATCCCGTGTAACACCCAGGCTGTTAATTGTTGGTAAGTGACCAAGTGGAGGGATGGTCTTCTCCCATGTAGCACCAAGGCTGTTAATTGTTGGTATGTGACCAAGTGGAGGGATGGTCTTCTCCCATGTAGCACCAAGGCTGTTAATTGCTGGTATGTGACCAAGTGGAGGGATGGTCTTCTCACAGGTAGCACCAAGGCTGTTAATTGTTGGTATGTGACCAAGTGGAGGGATGGTCTTATCACAGGTAGCACCCAGGCTGTTAATTGTTGGTATGTGACCAAGTGGAGGGATGGTCTTCTCACAGGTAGCACCAAGGCTGTTAATTGTTGGTATGTGACCAAGTGGAGGGATGGTCTTATCACTTGTAGCACCAAGGCTGTTAATTTTTGGTATGTGACCAAGTGGAGGGATGGTCTTATCACAGGTAGCACCAAGGCTGTTAATTGTTGGTATGTGACCAAGTGGAGGGATAATCTTCTCCCATGTAACACCCAGGCTGTTAATTGTTGGTATGTGACCAAGTGGAGGGATGGTCTTCTCCCATGTAGCACCAAGGCTGTTAATTGTTGGTAAGTGACCAAGTGGAGGGATGGTCTTATCACAGGTAGCACCAAGGCTGTTAATTGTTGGTATGTGACCAAGTGGAGGGATGGTCTTATCACAGGTAGCACCAAGGCTGTTAATTGTTGGTATGTGACCAAGTGGAGGGATGGTCTTATCCCGTGTAACACCCAGGCTGTTAATTGTTGGTAAGTGACCAAGTGGAGGGATGGTCTTCTCCCATGTAGCACCAAGGCTGTTAATTGTTGGTATGTGACCAAGTGGAGGGATGGTCTTCTCCCATGTAGCACCAAGGCCGTTAATTGTTGGTAAGTGACCAAGTGGAGGGATGGTCTTCTCACAGGTAGCACCAAGGCCGTTAATTGTTGGTAAGTGACCAAGTGGAGGGATGGTCTTCTCCCATCTAGCACCAAGGCCGTTAATTGTTGGTAAGTGACCAAGTGGAGGGATGGTCTTCTCCCATGTAGCACCGAGGCCGTTAATTGTTGGTAAGTGACCAAGTGGAGGGATGGTCTTCTCACAGGTAGCACCAAGGCTGTTAATTGTTGGTATGTGACCAAGTGGAGGGATGGTCTTCTCCCATGTAGCACCAAGGCCGTTAATTGTTGGTATGTGACCAAGTGGAGGGATGGTCTTATCACAGGTAGCACCAAGGCTGTTAATTGTTGGTATGTGACCAAGTGGAGGGATGGTCTTCTCACAGGTAGCACCAAGGCTGTTAATTGTTGGTATGTGACCAAGTGGAGGGATAGTCTTCTCCCATGTAGCACCAAGGCTGTTAATTGTTGGTATGTGACCAAGTGGAGGGATGGTCTTCTCCCATGTAGCACCAAGGCTGTTAATTGTTGGTATGTGACCAAGTGGAGGGATGGTCTTCTCACAGGTAGCACCAAGGCTGTTAATTGTTGGTATGTGACCAAGTGGAGGGATGGTCTTATCACAGGTAGCACCAAGGCTGTTAATTGTTGGTATGTGACCAAGTGGAGGGATGGTCTTCTCACAGGTAGCACCAAGGCTGTTAATTGTTGGTATGTGACCAAGTGGAGGGATGGTCTTATCCCTGTAACACCCAGGCTGTTCATTGTTGGTATGTGACCAAGTGGAGGGATAATCTTCTCACAGGTAGCACCAAGGCTGTTCATTGTTGGTATGTGACCAAGTGGAGGGATAATCTTCTCACAGGTAGCACCAAGGCTGTTAATTGTTGGTATGTGACCAAGTGGAGGGATGGTCTTATCCCGTGTAATACCCAGGCTGTTCATTGTTGGTATGTGACCAAGTGGAGGGATAATCTTCTCACAGGTAGCACCAAGGCTGTTCATTGTTGGTATGTGACCAAGTGGAGGGATAATCTTCTCACAGGTAGCACCAAGGCTGTTCATTGTTGGTATGTGACCAAGTGGAGGGATAATCTTCTCACAGGTAGCACCCAGGCTGTTCATTGTTGGTATGTGACCAAGTGGAGGGATAATCTTCTCACAGGTAGCACCAAGGCTGTTCATTGTTGGTATGTGACCAAGTGGAGGGATGGTCTTATCACAGGTAGCACCAAGGCTGTTAATTGTTGGTATGTGACCAAGTGGAGGGATAGTCTTCTCACAGGTAGCACCAAGGCTGTTAATTGTTGGTATGTGACCAAGTGGAGGGATGGTCTTCTCCCATGTAGCACCAAGGCTGTTAATTGTTGGTATGTGACCAAGTGGAGGGATGGTCTTATCACAGGTAGCACCAAGGCTGTTAATTGTTGGTAAGTGACCAAGTGGAGGGATGGTCTTCTCACAGGTAGCACCAAGGCTGTTAATTGTTGGTATGTGACCAAGTGGAGGGATGGTCTTATCCCATGTAACACCCAGGCTGTTCACTGTTGGTATGTGACCAAGTGGAGGGATGGTCTTCTCCCATGTAGCACCAAGGCTGTTAATTGTTGGTATGTGACCAAGTGGAGGGATGGTCTTCTCCCATGTAACACCAAGGCTGTTAATTGTTGGTATGTGACCAAGTGGAGGGATGGTCTTCTCCCATGTAGCACCAAGGCTGTTAATTGTTGGTATGTGACCAAGTGGAGGGATGGTCTTCTCCCATGTAACACCAAGGCTGTTAATTGTTGGTATGTGACCAAGTGGAGGGATGGTCTTCTCCCATGTAACACCAAGGCTGTTAATTGTTGGTATGTGACCAAGTGGATGGATGGTCTTCTCCCATGTAGCACCAAGGCTGTTAATTGTTGGTAAGTGACCAAGTGGAGGGATGGTCTTCTCACAGGTAGCACCAAGGCTGTTAATTGTTGGTATGTGACCAAGTGGAGGGATGGTCTTCTCCCATGTAACACCAAGGCTGTTAATTGTTGGTATGTGACCAAGTGGATGGATGGTCTTCTCCCATGTCAAAGCCTGGCCAGATCTGAGACGGCGAGCCCAACTGTTATCAGCAGAAGGAGTGTGCTTTTAAAGACCAGGGCTCCCCACGGACGCCCCTCCATGTGCGTCCCGGGACCCCCACTTTTAAATGTTAGAGGGTCCATGGACCCCCACTGCAGTATTTTAGTGGGTCCCAAGGGTCCAAAAGCCGAAAAGTCCCAGTGTACTTATAAAACATTGTGGTCACGAATAGTGTACTGCGAAGTGTCGATTGCAGTCTGAAAATGGTATCTACGGTACGCACGATAAAGGAAATTTAGTGCGTCCTAGGACCCGCTCTTTTAAAATCTAGTGCGTCCAGGGACCCCCTCCATATATTTCTAGTACGTGTTTTCGGCTTCTAATGCGTATATGACGCAGGGACGCGCGCTATGGGGAGCCCTGAAGACTATCGCGAATCTAGCTCCTTTGACAGAATTCAAGCCGCCATTCTTCATACAGCATGCCAGCTACATGATAAAAATGAAAAGATATTTCTCCTGAGATTGGAAAGTCGGGATAGAAGAGAAAATAGTGATGTTTCCGATTCCCCGAATGACTAGGGTTTTTTTTACTCCCGACCGTAGAACTTTTTTTTTATCCTTCAATTATTTTTTTTTTAAATAACAACACTTTATTTTGTAGATTTTTACACGCAAAGACATTCTTCTCCGACATGAAAGGGTGTTAACCCGTGATTTGTAAAAATGTAAAAATGTAAAAATATCGCATTCCACAAAGTAATACATGCCTTTTATTATTGTTAATATTTGTTGTTTAGAGTCTCTATGCTGGGTGGTGGGGGGTGGTTTGGGCCGGATAGGTAAAATATTATGATTTTTAGCATAGCAAAGAAAGAAGAAAAAAAATCTAATAGATCCCTTGACTTTGGGGGAGCGCGACTCTGTTGCTGCTAGCTTTCCACTGGGAGGAAGCGACCCGAATTTCCCAGCGATGGAAAAATAAAGTAATGATAAAAAATATTTAAAAAAAATAATAGATCCATTGAATTTGCGGGAGCGCGACTCTGTTGTTGCTAGCTTTCCAATGGGGGGAAGCGACCCGAATTTCCCAGCGATGGAAAAATAAAGAAATGATAAAAAATATTTTAAAAAATAATAGATTCATTGACTTTGGGGTAACGCGACTCTGTTGCTGCTAGCTTTCCACTGGGAGGAAGCGACCCGAATTTCCCAGCGGTGGGACAATAAAGTAATGAAAACAAAATCTAATAGATCCCTTGACTTTGGGGTAGCGCGACTCTGTTGCTGCTAGCTTTCCACTGGGAGGAAGCGACCCGAATTTCCCAGCGATGGGACAATAAAGTAATGGAAAAAAAATCTAATAGATCCCTTGACTTTGGAGATGACAAGAAAATATCGGGCGCATTTACGTGATTTGTAAAACATTTTACAAATCGTGGTTGGAAGTTTGGTTGTTGGTTGTTAACGTCCCTTCAACCGAAATGGCTATGCGGGTCTAAGGCAAAAAAAAAAAAATAGTCTGTTTACGGCATCCCGACCGACCCTATTTTTTTCGCGCGACCCTAGACTTTTTTTGGCAAAAAAAAAAAAAAAAAAAAAAAAAAAAAAAAAGGTCTTTGTTTTTTGGCAAAATAACTTAAAAATGTGGTTTTTTTGGAGAAAAATTTTTTTAAAAAATAAAAATCCCGACCTACCGACCCTATTTTTTGTGTGCCTATGTTTCCGTAAACAGACTTTTTTGTTGTTGTTTGCCTAATGCAAATTTGTTTCCTTTATCGCGGGGTCGAATTGGTGACCTGGTCTTTAAAGATGTTTATTAAAGATGTCCATAATTACTTTTACTCGCTTGGCTTTATGAGTTTTGAGAGGACAGACAGATCTTTATAATGGAGACAAAGAACAAGGTACGAACAATCTTAAGAATGCAAACGAAACCAAGAGCAACAATTTCTTCTTTTTATTTAGGGTACAACTTGACACCAAAGGGAAAACAACGTGCGTATACTTACTTGCTTACCTGATGCAGACTGTCTGTTGGCACTGTACTTCAACTGTCGTATCCTAGCGGGGCGGGGATGTAGCTCAGTCGGTAGCGCGCTGGATTTGTATCCAGTTGGCCGCTGTCAGCGTGAGTTCGTCCCCACGTTCGGCGAGAGATTTATTTCTCAGAGTCAACTTTGTGTACAGACTCTCCTCGGTGTCCGAACACCCCCGTGTGTACACGCGAGCACAAGACCAAGTGCGCACGAAAACTGGCATCGCGATCACCCGATAAATATCGAAAGCTGCAATGCGTGATGAAACGGGAATATTTATCGTAACATAGAAGGATCTGCCCGCATGCGAGTACAGGACGTCGGTGGATTGGTAATAAAACGCTGGATGCATGTTAACAACATGAAAGTCAGGATGTGTCTTTTGCAGCGCAGCTTCTGTTTGTTTTAGCGTTTCTTGTAAAGCTTTCTCTGGCACCAAAAAGGGTGATAATCTTCTTTGAATTAGCTTGTGTGTTCCGATAACAAAGGACTCCAACTGCCTCTCCAATTTTGCGACTAGTGCCGTTTTTCGTACCAAAACGGGAATAAAATTAGCTATCTGCAATCCCAATCTCTCCATTTCACCCTTCTGTTGTTTAATGGATTGAGTGAAAACGTTCAAATACTAGTATTAATCAACTCCATAATATTATGCATTCTTTTGTTAGTTTTCTGCATAAATCCTGTCATTGAACCGAGATTGGATACTTCGTTTCTCAATAGGGCTTGTTGATGTTTATAAATTTGGTTTATGTGTTTGGTGAGCAAATTTACTTGGTCTTCAGTGGCTACTCCAAACAGTGAACCTGCCAAATGTCCAACAAAAGGTAAAAGGGCTCGTCTGCTCCGTGACCGTAATTCACTTCCAGAGTTAGAGGTCTGATCTTCGTCTGAGGGACTATTTGCTGCTGGCCCTACATCTAGTCTCGTATTGAGGATATTTTCCGTTTGACGATAAGCGTCATCAATGTCGAACAATAACCCTGTGGCTAATCTATTAAAGGCACAGTGCAGCTCACAGCCTTCGTTTTGCGTTTTTGTTGCAGCTGAGTGCATTTACAGTTCAAAAATCCTCCTATGGTAGTAAAACAAACCCAAAACTACCCAACGACATCTGTGAAGCTCGACAGTTTCTTGTTCACGCGAGTGCATAAATTAACCTAGTTATTACGTGGTGTTTGGTCGGAGTTCGATTCAACTGAGTGATTCCGGCCTCCATTTTGTTTTACACAAACTCATCATGACGTCTGACATAGTTTGCAAAGTGACCTGTCATTTTGTGCATGATGTGGTGATCTACCTGATCTAAATTTAGATCCAAAAATAGGTCAAGACCAGCCGGGTCCGAGTACGAAATGAATTCGTAAAAAAATCGCAGTTCTTGACTCTTTGGGTGCAAGTCAATGAAACTTGGTAGTTCTTCTAACGGATAGCTGCCCGAGGTATGACTAAAAGCCCCAGGGGCTCCGTGCACCTGGATTTGACAAGTTCAGTACCTTTAAGCGCTAGCACAAACATGTTATGGAGTTCGCAATTGGAGTGGCTTTGATCAGAGCATGTCAAGGGTTGTAGCGGTCGGTGAGTGTAGCTGGGCATCCTCAATTCGAAGGTATGCCGCCACTTTTGGATTGATATGGCTGCCTTCCCTTCCTTTAAAAATACCGTACCATAATTCAGCCTTTGTAAGACGTCCTGCCCTCGCAGCGGGGTTACCAGTAGAAGCAGTGACAGGAGGAGGAGAGAGGGCCACGACATTTTGCTGCCACAACAGGGCCGCGCTGTTGGCCGCTGTAAACCATAATCAACATAATTAAATAAACAATCATTTTAAATACTTATCTTACTACGTAACCTTACGTAACCACGTATTGTTATAACCACAACAACCAAACCTTTACTCATACATACTTTACCTCAATATGCAACGATAAAGGCCCCGCCCTTCCTTGCATTACGTAACACTTTATATTTAACCTCTCTTCAATTTCCGTAATACGCGTACCACACGCTCTCTCTGTCTTCTTAATTGATTAAAATCGGGAATCAGCCTGGGTTGCCGTCTAATCCCGGTAATTACTTCATTAACTCGTCTCATTACAACATTTAAAAACAAGTCGCGTAAGGCGAAAATACAACATTTAGTCAAGTAGCTGTCGAACTCACAGAATGAAACTGAACGCAATGCAACGCAGCAATACTCGTATCATCGTAAGTCCACTGCTCATGGCGAAGGCAGTGAAATTGACAAGAAGAGCGGGGTAGTAGTTGCGCTGAGAAGGATAGCACGCTTTTCTGTACCTCTCTTCGTGTTAACTTTCTGAGCGTGTTTTTAATCCAAACATATCATATCTATATGTTTTTGGAATCAGGAACCGACAAGGAATAAGATGAAAGTGTTTTTAAATTGATTTCGAAAATTTAATTTTGATCATAATTTTTATATTTTGAATTTTTAGAGCTTGTTTTTAATCCAAATATAACATATTTATATGTTTTTGGAATCAGAAAATGATGGAGAATAAGATGAACGTAAATTTGGATCGTTTTATAAAAAAATTTTTTTTTACAATTTTCAGATTTTTAATGACCAAAGTCATTAATTAATTTTTAAGCCACCAAGCGGAAATGCAATACCGAAGTCCGCGCTTCGTCGGAGATTACTTGACCAAAATTTCAACCAATTTGGTTGAAAAATGAGGGCGTGACAGTGCCGCCTCAACTTTCACGAAAATCCGGATATGACGTTATCAAAGACATTTATCAAAAAAATGAAAAAAACGTATGGGGATATCATACCCAGGAACTCTCATGTCAAATTTCATAAAGATCGGTCCAGTAGTTTGGTCTGAATCGCTCTACACGCACGCACACACACTCACACATACACCAAGACCCTCGTCTCGATTCCCCCCCTCGATGTTAAAACATTTAGTCATAACTTGACTAAATGTAAAACAAGTCGCGTAAGGCGAAAATACAATATTTAGTCAAGTAGCTGCCATTTTTCAGCAAGACCGTATACTCGTAGCATCGTCAGTCCACCGCTCATGGCAAAGGCAGTGAAATTGACAATAAGAGCGGGGTAGTAGTTGCGCTAAGAAGGATAGCACGCTTTTCTGTACCTCTCTTTGTTTTAACTTTCTGAGCGTGTTTTTAATCCAAACATATCATATCTATATGTTTTTGGAATCAGGAACCGACAAGGAATAAGATGAAAGTGTTTTTAAATTGATTTGGAAAATTTTATTTTGATAATAATTTTTATATATTTAATTTTCAGAGCTTGTTTTTAATTCGAATATAACATATTTATATGTTTTTGGAATCAGCAAATGATGGAGAATAAGATAAACGTAAATTTGGATCGTTTTATAAATTTTTATTTTTTTTTACAATTTTCCGATTTTTAATGACCAAAGTCATTAACTAATTTTTAAGCCACCAAGCTGAAATGCAATACCGAACCCCGGGCTTCGTCGAAGAATACTTGACCAAAATTTGAACCAATTTGGTTGAAAAATGAGGGCGTGACAGTGCCGCCTCAACTTTCACGAAAAGCCGGATATGACGTCATCTAAGACATTTATCAAAAAATGAAGAAAACGTTCGGGGATTTCATACCCAGGAACTCTCATGTCAAATTTCATAAAGATCGGTCCAGTAGTTTAGTCTGAATCGCTCTACACACACACACACACACACACACACACACACACGCACGCACGCACGCACATACACCACGACCCTCGTTTCGATTCCCCCTCGATGTTAAAATATTTAGTCAAAACTTGACTAAATATAAAAACAAGTCGCGTAAGGCGAAATTACTACATTTAGTCAAGCTGTCGAACTCACGGGATGAAACTGAACGCACTGTATTTTTTCACCAAGACAGTACAGCTTCGTCAATCCCCGCGTGAAGGAAATCGCTCACCTCCCACGTGCAAAACGTAATGATTGACACGCCAGATTAGCGCGGTAGCGTATTGTGCTAAGCAGGAAAGCGCGCTTTTCTGTATTCTTGTTAACTTTCTGAGCTTGTTTTGAGTACAACCTATCATATCTATATGTTTTTGGAATCAGGAAATGATAAAGAATAAGATGAAATCATTTTTAGATCGATTTCTTAAATTTTAATCGTAAGATTAATTCATCTATTTTCGTTAATTGTGATCACATTTTAAGAGTAAACATGACATATGTATATATTTTTAGATTCAGAATGTGATGAAGAATACGATGCAATCCATTTTAAATCTGTTTGCGAAAATTCGATTTTAATGACAACTTTAATGAGCAAACTCATTAATTAATCTTTAAGCCTTCAAGCTGAAATGCAATACCAAAGTCCGGGCTTCGTCGAAAATTACTTGACCAAAATGTCAACCAATTTGGTTGAAAAATGAGAGCGTGACAGTGCCGCCTCAACTTTCACGAAAAGCCGAATATGACGTCATCAAAGACATTTATCAAAAAAATGAAAAAAGGTCTGGAGATACTATACTCAGGATCTCTCATATCAAGTTTCATGAAGATCGGTCCAGTAGTTTTCTCTGAATCGCTCTATACACACACACACACACACACACACACACACACACACACCACACCCTCGTCTCGATTCCCCCCTCTACAACTTGACTAAATGTAATGAATCCCTGAGCTCAGTTAAAAAAAATTATATGATTCCTAAACAATGATTCAACGCATGTGTTAGTCATTCGGGCCTGACCCGTTACAATATCAAACGTCGAGACATATCGAGTCTTCATCAAGACCACTGTCCATCGTGGACCCATTATCGCGACGAATTCTTCGTCCATCGCATAAAATAAACAAACACGTACCTTTTACTGTTCAATATATTACACCAACTTGTGTAACAAGTAACGGTTGATAACGACGTTAAACACCAAATAAGGAAAGAAAGAGTGTAACAAGTCATAGCTAGGCTACAACAGTTGAAGTACAGTGCCAACAGAGCTATCGCGGGGTCGAATTGGTGACCTGGTCTTTAAAGATGTTTATTAAAGATGTCCATAATTACTTTTACTCGCTTGGTTTTATGAGTTTTGAGAGGACAGACAGATCTTTATAATGGAGACAAAGAACAAGGTACGAACAATCTTAAGAATGCAAACGAAACCAAGAGCAACCATTTCTTCTTTTTATTTAGGGTACAACTTGACACCAAAGGGGAAACAACGTGCGTACTTGCTTACCTGATGCAGACTGTTCTGTTGGCACTGTACTTCAACTGTAGTATCCTAGCTATCACTTGTCTCTATGCTAACTTATTCTAAGCAGTAACTTGTATTTCTTTTCTGCTGGTCAACACTCCTATACTCTATTTCCCCAGCTCTATTTAACAATAACAATAATAACAATAACAGCACTTTATTGTCCATTAAAATATTACATAAAAATGGAAATTTTTCTTCGGCACACCCTGGTCTGGTCTATAGCTCCGTCCTCCAAGAATTCTCTGCCGTCCGTCTTGTGTCTTCCCTATCTCCCTAGATTAAGTAAGCTTGGGCCCTGTGCCGTCTTCCCATTTTTGGAGAATGACGTCACAGGGTCCAGCATCGTGGCACCTATCGCCAGGTATCATACGGCTATAGCGTATTAGGAAATGCCCTACTATACACACGCGGCTGCGCACTAATTACTGACCGCTACTTATTGCTTACCCTGCGAAATAACGCTTACTTAGCTACGATTGTACTACGCGATGGCCAAGAGAATTTGTCTTCGTCAGGTTTGCCTTCAACGTGCACACATTTACACACTTAAAACAATAATAATACATTATAATAATAACATCAATATCAACCCGTGATACCTTTCTCAGTTCACACGGCAGTTATTTAGGTATATCCATGTAAAACGAAGACGGTTTTGAAAATGTTCATGTCTTTTAAAAACTTGTTACTTCAAATCTTGATCTCCTTTAAAAAGTGTAAAATCTTGTCCGGGCGGACGTCCAAAAATAAAATCGTTCAGAGTATCTGCTCTGTAGTGTCACGAAATTCGACAGCCAGTTTTCTTACTCGTGAGGAAATATTGGTTTCTAGAAAGAGTAGCCCGGGAGATCCCTGATGCAGCGACGTAGCTCGGGTTTATTTTTCCGGCCAATTTGCCGAAAAGACCAAAACAGTGTTGGCGATTTTTCAAAAGTGTGTAGCAATCCTTTGCGCCACCTTTCCTCCGCTGTTAAAAGATGCAGTCAGATCTTCCGAAATATTTGTACATTTTCCGGCGATTCGGGTTTATTATTTCGGCCAATTTGCCGAAAAGACCAAAACAGTGTTGGCGATTTTTCAAAAGTGTGTAGCAATCCTTTGCGCCATCTTTCCTTCGCTGTTAAAAGATGCAGTCAGATCTTCCGAAATAGTTGTACATTTTCAGGCGATTTGAAAGACGTTTTGGCGGTTTGCCAAAAGGGGTAAAGTTTTGGGCAATTTAAAAAAAATCGTCGTTTTGCCGAAATTGGGGTACAGTTTCGGGCAAAGAAGTTTTGGTGTTTTGTCCTACTGCCAACACAAAACGACATCTCTGTTGGCGATTCGTCTCATACTGTCTCTCTCACGTATTTGTAATGACAAGCGCGCACGTGCCGTAAATACTCTATTTAGCGGCGTGACGGTGGCGAGGACATTGACCAACAGAAATTGTGGAGAGTCTTCATTATCACAATTACAGAGTCAAAACTGCTGTACAATGTCAAAGTTTAGTCTCCAGATAGTGCTGACCGGTCATTAGAGTAAACATTTTGAAGTGGTACAGTGGCAATGAAGCAGAGAGCACCTGCATTTATGAACTAGACTGGTACGTATCATCAGCTGAGAAGACGCAAACTAAAACAAAGTTCTTAAGCCTGATGGAATTTAGGCGAAGTCGACCCCGAGAAGTCTTTTTTTTACGAATCTTGCTGCACAAAGCTACGGCGTTGATGTTTTGGTAATTTTCGCGAAATCAACTTCGGGCTTAATTTAAGAAGGCCTTTCCAGACCCTGATTATAAGGGATTATAAATTAAATAAAGCAAGTAAAATGTACCTGCGTTTACGACTTCTTCTCCTTCGACATCCTTTTTCTCATACTTCTTTGGGTCACAACGTGGAGGTGGTTATTGCTGAATTGATTTTGTATGTGGGTAGGTTTTTTTTTTCTTCTTCTTTTTACATTTAGTCAAGTTTTGACTAAATGTTTTAACACAGAGGGGGGAATCGAGACGAGGGTCGTGGTGTATGTGTGTGTGTGAGTGTGTGTGTGTGTGTGTGTGTGTGTGTGTGTGTGTGTGTGTGTGTGTGTGTGTGTGTGTGTGTCTGTCTGTCTGTCTGTGTGTGTGTGTGTAGAGCGATTCAGACTAAACTACTGGGCCGATCTTTATGAAATTTGACATGAGAGTTTCTGGGTATGATATCCTCGGACGTTTTTTTCATTTTTTCGATAAATACCTTTGATGACGTCATATCCGGCTTTTTGTAAAAGTTGAGGCGGCACAGACTGTCACACCCTCATTGTTCAATCAAATTGATTGAAATTTTAGCAAAGCAATCTTCGACGAAGGCCGGACTTCGGTATTGTATTTCAGCTTGGTGGCTTAAAAATTAATTAATGACTTTGATCATTAAAAATCTGAAAATTGTAAAAAAAAATAAATTGTAAAACGATCCAAATTTACGTTTATCTTATTCTTCGTCATTTTCTAATTCCAAAAACGTATAAATATGTTATATTCGGATTAAAAACAAGCTCTGAAAATTAAAAATATAAAAATTATTATTAAAATAAATTTACGAAATCGATTTAAAAACAATTTCATCTTATTCCTTGTGGGTTCCTGATTCCAAAAACATATAGATGTGATATGTTTGGATTAAAAACACGCTCAGAAACTTAAAAAGAATAGAGATAAAGAAAAGCGTGCTATCCTTCTCAGCGCAACTACTACCCCGCTCTTCTTGTCAATTTCACTGCCTATGCATCGAGCGGTGGACTGACGATGCTACGAGTATACGCTCTTGCTGTAAAAATGCAGTGAGTTTAGTTTCATTCTGTTAGTTCGACAGCTTGACTAAATGTTGTAATTTCGCCTTACGCGACTTGTTTTCTAACGTCTCTTCAAATGATGGTTTTTTGGTCATTTATCACCGGTCGAGATGTCCATCGTTGCAATGAATTCAGAAAAAAAATCCTATTCCAAAAAGGAAACAGTCAGACCGTTAGTCTGGGACGAGTTGCACGAGAACGTTACCAACCGCGGATGGCCTAGTGGTAAGGCGTCCGCCCCGTGATCGGGAGGTCGTGGGTTCGAACCCCGGCCGGGTCATACCTAAGACTTTAAAATTGGCAATCTAGTGGCTGCTCCGCCTGGCGTCTGGCATTATGGGGTTAGTGCTGGGACTGGTTGGTCCGGTGTCAGAATAATGTGACTGGGTGAGTCATGAAGCCTGTGCTGCGACTTCTGTCTTGTGTGTGGCGCACGTTATATGTCAACGCAGCACCGCCCTGATATGGCCCTTCGTGGTCGGCTGGGCGTTTAGCAAACAAACAAACAAACCAACCGCGGTGATCTGGATCTGGATCTGGATGCCCCACTTGGTGTAGGTCGTGGGGAATACGTCGCAGGAGCCGACTTCGGCTGTTTCGTGACGGGTGGTGTGCGCATCGTGTTTACAAGATTTAAACACTTTTAAAACTTTTTACTGGGCCCGTGTTTGATTGGTTGAAATTGAGATTCGTTGTGATTTGAACGAATCAGACCCCGCGGTTTCTTCTCACCCATTTGGGTGTAACCCACTTTCGGTTCGTGCGCCTCAACTTGTTTCTATGTGGGTGAATACTTTTATCCCACGGTCGTGATTGATTACACGAGAAGGAATTGTATATAGTGTATCAGTAAGGGATATTCGTATGTACGTTTTTGGCTTTTGGTTCCGCGTCGGTGCTTTAATGTGTTCAGGTACATATTTACTTTAATAAGGAGAAAGGCGTGTAATGCGGACATGGACATAATTCCATTTGCAACAGTTACTTTTTTTTAAATTCCTGCACTTGTCTCAACAACCGAGGATGTACACATCACAAAAATAAGTGGGTTTTTACATTTAGTCAAGTTTTGACTAAATGTTTTAACGTAGAGGGGGAATCGAGACGAAGGTCGTGGTGTATGTGCGTGCGTGCGTGCGTGTGTGTGTGTGTGTGTGTGTGTGTCTGTGTGTGTGTGTAGAGCGATTCAGACTAAACTACTGGACCGATCTTTATGAAATTTGACATGAGAGTTCCTGGGTATGAAATCCCTAGACGTTTTTTTTCATTATTTGATAAATGTCTTTTATGACGTCATATCCGGCTTTTCGTGAAAGTTGAGGCGGCACTGTCACGCTCTCATTTTTCAACCAAATTGGTTGAAATTTTGGTCAAGTAATCTTCGACGAAGCCCGGACTTCGGTATTGCATTTCAGCTTGGTGGCTTAAAAATTAATTAATGACTTTGGTCATTAAAAATCTGAAAATTGTAAAAAAAATATTTTTTTTATAAAACGATCCAAATTTACGTTCATCTTATTCCCCATCATTTTCTGATTCCAAAAACATATACATATGTTATATTTGGATTAAAAACAAGCTCTGAAAATTAAATATATAAAAATTATTATCAATTTTTTTTTCCAAATCAATTTAAAAACACTTTCATCTTATTCCTTGTCGGTTCCTGATTCCAAAAACATGTAGATATGATATGTTTGGATTAAAAACACGCTCAGAAAGTTAAAACGAAGAGAGGTACAGAAAAGCGTGCTATCCTTCTCAGCGCAACGAATACCCCGCTCTTCTTGTCAATTCCACTGGCACTGCCTTTGCCACGGGCGGTGGAGTGACGATGCTACGAGTATACGGTCTTGCTGCGTTGCGATGCGTTCAGTTTCATTCTGTGAGTTCGACAGCTACTTGACTAAATGTTGTATTTTCGCCTTACGCGACTTGTTTTTCTTTACACTTGTGTATGTCGTGCCGAATTCACGGAATTGCCGAATTCGCGGAATCGGCAACAATTTTGGCCATTTCGCGTAATCGGCAAAACGTTGCCCATTTCGCGAAATCGGCAGCGTCTTGCCGAAAACGCGTAGAGGCTTCTAAAACTATCCCATTTCACGAAATCGGCAGCCTATTACGCGTAATCGGCAGCCTATAACGCGTAATCGGCAGCCGATTATGGGCAGCGTTTTGCCGATTACGCGAAACGGGCAAAAACGTTGCCGATTCCGCGAATTCGGCAATTACGTGAATTGGGCACGACATGTTCACGTTTGGCAGCGTATACTGTGACGCTTAAAATTGTGTTGCTTAAGCTGATAAAAAAAAACCCGCCATACAATTAAGACTGTAATGAAGATTTAAGGTTTACTGAACAGATAACGATCACCAAGCACAAACCTTAGTTTTCAGCATGAAACAGGACGTTTTCTATATTCGCGGCCCTTCCCCTACATCGCATTGACCCGACTGCATGCCGTAAATGACCACATAAAACCTCCCAAATGGGCATCACAAGACAATTCTCGTTCATGTGCAGGCAAAGTGAGACATAATGTCAATGCGGCACAACTGCGCTTGGTAAAATAAGTTGCTATAGATGATCGTGAAAGGATCTAGCTCGTGCATGCTACATGTCTTTATGCACACCTTTACTCATTTGTGCACAACGTTTTCTCAGAATCTTGGTGTCATTCGGAAACACTCGTCTTCTTGACTGTCTGTTCAATCTTCTTACTGTTTTTTGTAGTTTAATTTGCCAGACATGACGTCACTATGCAACAACATAGAAACTTTCTATGAATTACCGAGCAATGATTTTCAAAATTCTGTCCAAGTACAACAAATTGCCTTATTTTTCGAAATTTTGTTTGTTACTTTGATATCTCTACACAGGGAACAAAATCTGTTCATAAATGTAAAGAACATGTTCTGTTATTGCACGTTTGACCGTGTTTAGAGTGAAATAAAACATACATCTTTATTTTTTCTTGAAATTGTTTCCCAAAATCTAAATGTTTTACCAAAACGAGTCGCAAAATACGTCCATTTTGTCCAATATGCCGTACAAATATAACGTTTTAGGACAAAATAACACCTTTTTGGAGTTTTTTTTTACAATTAATCAAGGACTTTGAAATTTACAAAATCCCACACTTTCCAATAAAACAAATCTCAAGTTTTGAGTAATCTCTGCCCTAAAATTACAAACTCGACTCCTTTGGGTTGAAACGACTATGATCAGAGCATCGGAGCGTCAGTCTCGTGTTAACGGTTTCCGTCAATCATGTGGCACTACATTAGCGATAAAAGGTGTATGGACAAAATAGCTTGGATAAAGTGCACACCATCCCAGCAAGGGACCAGGCGTAAGTTAATCTAATTAACCATTGCTTCCTGTTCATCTACCAGAAACACAGAACCAGCAGTAATGAAATAATTTACACCAATTGGTTGAATTCCCTACCCGAATAACCGAAATTTCCAAAACTTGTATCGATTTGATTCTAACAGCAAGTACGGACATTGTTGATGAGGTCTTGGTCCTGCCACCAGTTTGTAGTGATCACTCAGTTCCATTACTGAAGTTGAAAAATCATATTTCGAAAGAGAATAGATTTAAACGTGTTATTTTTGATTATAATGAATTAAACGTTGATGCACTAACGATTGAATTACAGAACGTTAATTGGATAGAGATCGCGAGTCAAGATTGTATTGACAAGGCAACACAGACGTTTTCAGAAAATTTATTATTATTAGCAAAGAAATGTATGCCTGTTAAAACGGTAACTGTGCGTGAAAACAATGCCCCCTGGTTAACATCAGATATATTGAAATTACGGAATAAGAAAAGAGTTGTTCATACAATAGCAGCTCGTTTGGATACACCCGATGCTTGGGAAACCTTTCGCAATATCCGCAACGATTACACAGATGCTATACGAACCCGGAAATTATAATATTTAAAAGAAATTGACGGTCGAGTATCAGAAATGAATAACTTCGGGACAAAAAGTTGGTGGAAATTAGTTAAATCGTTCTTGGCGAAAAGAGGTTCAAACGCTGACGCAATTCCACCCTTAATATTTGATGGTGTAACACATTATGTAAATGAAGAAAAAGCAACACTCTTCAATAATTTCTTTGTTGAACAGTCAAAATTACCAGATGATGATGACAACGTTCCTGACGTTGACAGATTAGATAGTGTCTTGGACGATGTGATCCTACGTACTCAGGAAGTAGAAACAGTTTTAATAAACCTTGATAAAACAAAAGCCGCTGGTCCCGACCAGGTGCACAACAGAATTTTGATATCTAGTGCCAGGCACATCTCAGAAGCTTTAACCCTCTTGTATAACAGATCTCTCCAGGAAGGCAGGTTTTCAATGGAATGGAAAAAAGCTCATGTATCACCGATTTTTAAAAAAGGAGATAAAACTGATTGTTCAAATTATCGACCCATTTCTCTCCTAAGCTGTATCGGAAAGGTGTTTGAAAAATGTGTCCAGTCACGAGTATTTGAATACTTAACTCTCAACAGCATTCTTACGCCTTACCAGTCTGGATTCATACCAAAAGATTCCACCACCTACCAGTTAATTTCTTTGTATAATGACTTGTGTAAATCTCTAGACAATAATATTCCTACTCAAGCCGTATTTTTTGACATATCTAAAGCGTTTGATAAAGTATGGCACAAGAGCCTCATTAGAAAACTGGAAGCAATCGGAATACGTGGACGGCTCTTAATCTGGTTCCAAGATTACCTCTCTGGGCGTAAACAGGCAGTTGTTTTAAAAGGAAATAAGTCAATATATTTACCCGTCTCAGCAGGAGTCCCACAAGGATCAGTATTAGGCCCTACGTTGTTCCTCGTTTATATTAACGATATAGTTAAAAATATTGAATCTGTTATTAAATTATTCGCTGATGACACAAGTATGTATTTATCCATTGAAAATCCTGTTCTCAGAGCCGAGATTTTAAATTCAGACCTGAGTAAAATTTTTGATTGAGCAAAAAAGTGGAAAGTTCTTTTCAATCAAACTAAAACCGAATTATTAAATTTAGGCAGACAACAGAATCCGGATTTTACTGAATTAAAGTTTGGCGATAACACATTACAAGATGTAGAAAAGCACAAGCACCTAGCTGTAATTGTTCAAAATAATTGTAAATGGGAGTCCCAAACAAAATCTATCGTAGCCAAATGCCGCTTATTGATTTCTTGTCTGTGCTCATATAAATATAGATTAAGCAGAAAATCCCTAGAGAACATGTATAAATCATTCATATTGCCAAGTATTGATTACGCAGACGTTGTATGGGATAATTGCACTACCGGATTGGCAGATGAATTAGAAGGTCTTCACTTAGAGGCAATACGAATTATTATTGGAACAGTTCGAGGAACAAGTCACCGAAAATTATATCAAGAATCGGGATTTACTACACTCTCTGAACGACGCAAACGCCATGAATTAATATTATTTCATAAAATTGTTCATAACTTTCTTCTTCTTCTGCGTTCGTGGGCTGAAACTCCCACATACACTCGTGTTTTTTGCACGAGTGGAATTTTACGTGTATGACCGTTTTTTACCCCGCCATTCAGGCAGCCATACGCCGTTTTCGGAGGAAGCATGCTGGGTATTTTCGTGTTTCTCTAACCCACCGAACTCTGACATGGCAGGGCCGGACTACCGGGGGGGTTATGGGGGTTACGCAACCCCCCCCCCCCCCTAGCCTAAACATGTACCTCACTTATTTAAAACATTTTTTATTATTGTTTATTTTATGCCGTTTCATGCAAGGAGCGACCATTTTGCTATCTCAGAATATGACCTACCCATCAGCTTCAGGGGGCTTCGTCCCCTGACCCCCACTGGCAACCCCTCCCCTCCTCTTAGCCTAGTCCGGCCCTGCATGGATTACAGGATCTTTTTCGTGCGCACTTGGTCTTGTGCTTGCGTGTACACACGGGGGTGTTCGGACACCGAGGAGAGTCTGCACACAAAGTTGACTCTGAGAAATAAATCTCTCGCCGAACGTGGGGACGAACTCACGCTGACAGCGGCCAACTGGATACAAATCCAGCGCGCTACCGACTGAGCTACATCCCTGCCACGTTCATAACAAAGTTCCCCCTTATTTAAGTGCTGAACTCCCACCTCTCGTATCTGCATAAAACCCGTATCACAGGAGACGCCCATTAGAACGCAAGATTCCATCGTATAAAACAGAATTGTATAAATCATCGTTTTTCCCATCAACAACACATCTATGGAATGCCTTGCCTGATGAAATCAAACTTATCGAATCCATAAGCCAATTTAAAAGATATTTAACTGCTAACGATCCAGTTGTGCCACCGTATTTTTATATTGGAGAACGACAGGTCCAAGTGATTCACAGTAAATTAAGGTTAGGCATGACTGATTTAAACCAGCACCTAGTCGATAGGCATTTGAGTAATAATCCAGCGTGTGCCTGTGGCCACGCATCAGAAGACGTAAAACACTTTCTTTTAGATTGCCCTCAATACGATAGAGACCGAACCTGAACAATAAGTACTCTCCCCACTGATCAAATTACGATATCAACACTCTTATTTGGTGATCATGCAAGTTTGTCAAAAGAATTAAATGAATCTGTTTTTGATAAAGTCCAGGAATATATTATTTCAACTGGCCGACTTGGGGCAAAACGAATTTGAGTGCAGTATGCCCCATTCATTATAGATAATTTAAGTCTAAATTTAATTAAGAAGTTATAGCGATTGTTATTGGTGTATGCAATTGTGATGTATACTTATGTACTCTCTCTCTCTCTCTCTCTCTCTCTCTCTCTCTCTCTCTCTCTCTCTCTCTCTCTCTCTCTCTCTCTCTCTCTCTCTCTCTCTCTTTCTCTCTCGCTTACTCTCTCTCTCTACCTCTCCTTTCCTCTCTCTCTTTCCTTTTTACATTTAGTCAAGTTTTGACTAAATGTTTTAACATAGAGGGGGGAATCGAGACGAGGGTCGTGGTGTATGTGTGTGTGTCTGTCTGTCTGTGTGTGTGTGTAGAGCGATTCAGACTAAACTAATGGACCGATCTTTATGAAATTTGACATGAGAGTTCCTGGGTATGATATCCTCAGACCTTTTTTTCATTTTTTTGATAAATGTCTTTGATGACGTCATATCCGGCTTTTCGTGAAAGTTGAGGCGGCACTGACACGCTCTCATTTTTCTACCAAATTGGTTGAAATTTTGGTCAAGTAATCTCCGACGAAGCCCGGACTTCGGTATTGCATTTCAGCTTGGTGGCTTAAAAATTAATTAATGACTTTGGTCATTAAATATCTGAAAATTGTTAAAAATAAAAAAAATTATAAAACGATCCAAATTTACGTTCATCTTATTCTCCATCATTTTCTGATTCCAAAAACATATAAATATGTTATATTTGGATTAAAAACAAGCTCGCTCTGAAAATTAAAAATATAAAAATTATGATCAAAATTAAATTTTCGAAATCAATTTAAAAACACTTTCATCTTATTCCTTGTCGGTTCCTGATTCCAAAAACATATAGATATGATATGTTTGGATTGAAAACACGCCCAGAAAGTTAAAACGAAGAGAGGTACAGAAAAGCGTGCTATCCTTCTCAGCGCAACTACTACCCCGCTCTTCTTGTCAATTTCACTGCCTTTGCCATGAGCGGTGGACTGACGATGCTACGAGTATACGGTCTTGCTGAAAAATGGCATTGCGTTCAGTTTCATTCTGTCTCTCTCTCTCTCCAGAATCCCTTCCCGGCATTGTCCGACCCCGAGGCGAGAGACAGCGTAGAGTAGGAGGGAGGTGTGGGCTTGGAGAGCCTGAAGTTGATCACGTTGCACACGTTTCTAGGAATGGTTAATATAGGTGTATACTTCTCTCTGGCTTCTCCCTCAATGCAGCCTTGCCATCGTAGGAGAAAACATAGAGCCAATTAAGCCAGCAGACAGACTTGGAGACGGGGAAACAAAACCCTCAGGATATATTATAAGTTTTATACCTGCCAGAAGAAGGTATGTTATAAGTTGGATGAAGAGCCCAGATGCAGCTTTTTGGCTGGCAGAGTTTACTTATACGTTTACTGCTAGAAGGAGTCAAGTGGTATGATTATAAAGAAGAGATGCAGAGCCTTATTGAAGGAATGCTTTAAATCTTCATCGTCTTCTTATGAACTGAGAGACCAGATACCGCATTTTGAGTGGCAAATTATTAGCTAAACTATTGCTGCCAGAAGGAGTCATGTGGTATCTGAATAAAGAAGAGATGCAGAACTTTTTTGAATGAACACTTTGAAATGTCATCGTCACCTGTATTACCCCCCCCCCCCCCACCCCGGCCCTCCGTGCCCTCTATCTCTCCCCCCCCCCCCCCCCCCCCCACACACACACACCTTTCTTTCGTGAGCATGACACGTCGTCAAGGAGACCAGACGCCGAGCCCGGTGATCAGGGGAGAGCACTGTCGACCTCAGGGAAGTAAGGCGGGATAAGACAGTTTTGTAGACGGGGGAGGGAGGGGTGACAGTATCAGAGAGAGCCGAAAAGCGGAGAGGTGGGGGCCCTGGGGAGGCCGGGTGGGGTTAAGACCAGAATAGACGGTTTCCGAAAATAATCCTGTCAGGATTCAGTTCAAGCATTGTGGAAGAGTTGTGCCCCGCTTAATTAAGGGTGACAAACAATAACGCGTGGTCGACCAGTTGAAACCACGATCGCAGCGAATAACTGATGTGTGTGTTATGCCGTGCCCGCTTGATATGGCTCAATTTCTTTTTGAGGGGCCGAGGACATGGTCGACCACGTGTTATTGTTTCTCACAAAAAAGCGGTGCGCAACTCTTCCACAACGCTTGGAAATCCTGACAGAGTTATTTCCGAACATCGTCTATTGACGAATACACAGTGATGGTTAGGTTGTTAGGTGAAGGATTTCGTGCGAGGAAGAATAATAACGCAGTCAGAAACAGAGAGACAGACAGATTTGCTTGGAACAGCTTTTTGTCCTGGGAAAAATTGTCCAGGTAAAGTTGAGCGAAATTAGAAGACATGTGAAAAAAGCCTTTACGCACATGACCATCAACCGTCAAAATAAAACATAAATGCTAACAATCACAGCTCTGTCCATATACCGCATCACCACAACCTAAACCAAGAACAAAAGTAAAACTAAATGCAGATAGAATGTTCTGATACACAACATAACACACTTGACGAAAGGACAATCTACAAAAGTACAATGGCTTCAGTATGTTATTGACAGAAACAAGTACCGGTAAACTAGAAGGCAAAAGCCGAAGACAGACTGACTATTAGGGTTTAACGTCCTCTTAGACCAACTGGTCTATATTGGGACAGGTATTGGTAATACGTTGAAGATATGGTGTGATACTTTGATTCGAACAAGCCCGCTGTGGCTGTCTTCTTCGACACGCCAGCATTGGGTTTGTCTCGTCAAAGTATCGAAATACGATCATGATAATCGGAGACGAGAGATGATGCATGCGTGTCTTCGTGTTTTCCAAGCCCTGAGACTTTCGCTGTGAACGTGGGATCTTTTTCGTGCGCATGTGTGCACACGGGGGTGTACGGACACCGAAGAGAGTCTGCACAAAGTTGACTCCGAGAAATAAATCTCTCGCCGAACGTGGGGATCGAACCCACGCTGATACAAAGCCAGCGCGCTACCAACTGAGCTACGTCCCCGCCCCCCGAAGACAGGAGAGGAAGACAGATAGAGGGGGCGTTGAAGAAGCGAAATTCGGGAGGAAAACCCAGCAGGAGCAATCTTTATCCCAAAATTGCACACACAGCTGCAGAAGACATTTTTGTGATCACAATCATTGCCGACAGTTGCCTCCCTTGAGTTCCAGCAGCTCACGTGCGTGCCTCGGAGTTGTTTCCCGTCACAGAAACCGGAAATCGCCCAGACATACATTGTCTGCAAAAGGAAAATCACGACACATTTTCTTTCTGCTTGTAGTAGAAACCCCGGATGAAATCATTCAGGGTGGTGTCTGAGACAACTCGTCACGTGCATGATTTGGTAAAATTCAAGAACAGTTCCCTAGATTCAGGGAAGCTGTTGCAAGTTACCAACCTTTGCAGATCAGTGGAGAGAAACATGTCAGTTTGTTAAACATGAAGTAAAATCGTGGTGAAACACAATAACTTTGGTTTTTGAAATTCAACTCATTCTGTAAACTTAATAGTTTTGAGTTCAAGAGACATATCTACATGGCGGACCAATGACAGAGATCGTCAATTTGAAACACTGACCTTGTATTCTTTGCCAGTGAGTGACAAGTTTTAAGATCGGCCAGTAGAACAGTTACATAATATTGTCAGTTGTCTTGCTGAATGTCGATTTAATGAATGTCAGACAGTTAATTGTTTAAACACAAGGTTCATTTCAACGGGGTGTGGGTGGTGATGGGTTGGGGGTCATTAATAAGGGGCTGGGCCGCTATTGCGCGGTCCGCTATTGCGAGGGACCGCTATTGCGCGAATCTAACCCTAACCCTAACCCTAACCCTAAAGATTCGCGCAATAGCGGCCCCGCGCAATAGCGGCCCCGCGCAATAGCGGGCCGACCCCATTAATAAAGGTCACATGAAAGTGTCTTAACTGAGAAGCAGTGTGGCTGCTTATTGTACTACCCCGGCTTGTGCATTTCAAGACAGGCTCATGTCAGACATACTGCAGGTACATCCTAAACTCAGGTCAAAATGAGTTCGGCTCATTCTCTCCCTGACCGGACGCTACAGTCCCACGCGAATCTATCAAAACAAAAATACAGAGTTATCTCCCATATGGTTTTCGCGAGCACTGATCTAAATTTGAGATCAGTGTTCGCGAGACGAAAATGATTGCAGATTGGCCGACTTCGACAGTGATCTCCGTTCTGTTCTTCACAGTTATGATAAAGACATCGTTCTAAAGTCAAAACAAGTCGAAATGTTGGGACTGCTGCCGGAAGGAGACCGTAATATATGGTTTCATCACTGTTAACTGGTTACAGAAAAAATCGTCTGCTCCAGTGAGCGCGGAAACCAAACGGTTGATTATCACGTGACACTTTTGCCATATTTAGAGTTGTTTGCATAGTAAATACAGCCGCGAAAAATAGCTCGCTTGAAACTGTCTTACATATCAATTCCTTTGTAATTTAAAAATTACAAAACACCATGAAAAATCATTATCGACGATCGCGAATCTGCTTATATCAATTATACATTACAAAAAGCTCTAAATATGTTAAAAAAAATCGGTTTCCTTGCCAGACAAGGAAACTCAAGGCATCCTGTCAGGGAGAGAATGAGCCAAACTCATTTTGAACTGAGTTCAGGATGACTGCAGGTAGTGCTTTAGTTCAGCTCAGTTATACTAAATTTGGGTGAGGTTAGATTACGTTGTGTTAGCTAAACGATAATTTCCTTCTCGCGTGAAGGCCTTGGGCTTCCTTAATTGAGTCCGAAGTTGACTTCGCGAAGACTTCGCGCGGTCTAATGTATCGAGAATGTTGGGTCAAATGGTTGTGCAGCGAGTTAAGTGAAGTAGACTTCGCCCAATTAATATAAGGCTGTAACGAACATGTACACCACCGTACATCTGTCGAGGCTTTGACGTGGGATAAGAAAACCCTTCCACTTGGTCTGATTGGATCTGATGTATCCGCTTTTACTTTTAATGGGCGCTCCCGCAGTCTCTGTCGCTGCACGGTGTGTCAACTGATTCGATCCGTTCATACACCGGATGTTTCCGTTCGTTCGCAGGATGTTTCCGTTCATACAGCCTCATTTTCGGCACTTGCTTGGGGAAAAAAACGTGGCGGTAAGCAGTGGGGGCAGCGCACTTTTTGTGATATTGCACGAATTATGTAGCTAATTGGTTGGGCTATGTGTACGATAAGTACCAAGGTGCTAGTAATCCTCATGATAACACACGCGGGCCAAACGTGGCAGAATTGCCTGATTGTATAACATGTTCTTGTTTTTCTCGCTCTGTTATCAAATGTGACCCCTGATTTGCACCAAAACCATTGCCTGTTACGACATTTCGCTTGAACAGAAGTTTATAGAAACCCATGGCTTTTGTACAATCACTTGTCTTTTGAAAACATGCCCGCGTGTGCTATCATGAGGATTACTAGCACCCACACGACTTACCGCCACGTTTTTTCCCCAAGCAAGTGCCAAAAATGAGGCTGTATGAACGGAAACATCCTGCGTACAAACGGAAACATCCGCTGGCGTCACATTCCAGTTATTAAGAATGTTCAGAGTTGATTCCTTCATGGCTGCTTTTGTACGGAGATAAATAGAGAATACTACATGGTTTGCTGTGTCGTACCAGATTTACATTAGTTATTTTTTTAAATTTTGCGATGCGAGCGAAAGCGATAGTGCAATGTGTTAGTTCTAAAAAATTCTTCGAAGGGAAAGAGCAAGCGCCAACGTGTTTCCAGAATGACGTTTGTCTCGGTTACTTTGTCATCAAAATGAATATCAGTGGAAAATCAGGTCCCTGCCAGACTATCTTGACAAGACCTCATTTGCAAGATATAAACACTGACGTGTGAATTGAACAGTAATGTTCTCTCATTGATGGTCTCTCTCACGTATGTAGGGTAATCTATCTTCTGCTTCTTCTTCTTTTTCTCGTTGTGGTTAGATGGAAACTCTAGTATCTTTGATGAAGGTGTCAGTGCGCCGCAGGTCCTCCAGACAGTCCTAGAGTTTTTGGGCCACGGGGGTTGGAGTCTGGCCAGCTCCTCTTTCTGGACGCCAGGACTGAGGTGCACGAAGCGAAAGTAGGTGCCACCCAAGCGGGTGGGAGCAAGCTGCGGGGTCTGATTGCTTATAATCACCACAAATCTCAATGTCGACCAATCAGACCCCGCGACTGGCTCCCACCCATTTGGGTGGCACCCACTTTCGCTTCGTGCATCTCAGCCCTGGTAGAGTAGAGCGGACCGGACTGCAGCAGATGTTCTGTTGTCTGGTTACTAGACCCGCAGGGGCACTGCTGCGTTTGGACGACACGGAGTGTTCTATTCAGGTTATGTTTCAGGCGGTTAGGCCTTGTAATCTATCAATTCCCCTGTAACTCTGTAGTCAAACATGTCTATATAACGACCACCTGAGGGACCAACTAAAAGTGCTGTTTTTGTATGGACAGGTTGTCGTTACGGAAAGGTAAATGTATAGGACCCCCCGCGGGTTAGGGGGAAGAATTTACCCGATGCTCCCCAGCATGTCGTAAGAGGCGACTAACGGATTCTGTTTCTCCTTTTACCCTTGTTAAGTGTTTCTTGTATAGAATATGTGACCCTCCACCACGAAATGAGTCGCATGTCACCTCGCGCGGTTCTGCGCTAGGCTTAATATAAGTCCGGGGAGTGTCTGGTAACAGTGTGAGGGTCACCTTAGTCACAGGCTTATAACTCAAACAGTTTTCGCTCTTTTCTAAAACGGTTTTCACCACTGGATAGAGCATAAAAAACTCTTTAGGAAAATGTAAAAATATGAAAATCATGCAAAGGTGACATGCGACTCATTTCGTGGTGGAGGGTCACATATAGTCAATTTTTGTAAAGATTTTAGTCAAGCAGTATGTAAGAAATGTTAAAGGCACAGTAAGCCTCCCGTAAACCATCACAGATACGGTCAGGCTTTTACACACAGTACAAACACCCTTTCATTTAAACACTCACCGATTGAGAACATTCTAGATGCCCTCCGTAAAGAGCGAACAATTTTCAAAGAATTTATTTTTGCGTGGTTTATCTTACCCCTGAGCCACCGTGAACCCGTGTGATCCAGTTTCCCTTTTTCACAATGTAGTCGTCAGTTAGTCATTTGAATGCGACTCGATGTGAGCTTATCTACAATAGCACGTTTTTATGCACGAAACAAACGGCTGTGGTTCACAAGAACTCTAGCGATGGCTTTTGACTGTTGAGAGCCGCATATAAACCGTCGTCTGCTACGACCCTTGCGTGACCCTGCTTCCGGGCTTTTCTTTTTTCAAACTTTCACAACTTCGAATTGCACTGATCTTGTCTTGATGAAAAAAGAATTCTTTTATGATTAAAGAATGTTTGTGTAACAAGCTGTCAATTTATTATTTAGATTTTAAAAGTTAGGTCTAGCGCAAAAACGCACCACGGTCCAAAAACATTCTGATAATCATCGATCCACGGCTATCGCCAGTTTAAGGGAAGTAACTAATTTTTGACCTGGATGGGTCCAAAAAGTGTTCGAGACAATCTGCAAAATTAATTCTTTAAAAATTGCTCGCTCTTTACGTAGGGCACCTAGGATGTTCCCGTTTGGTGAGCGTTCAAATGGAAGGGTGTTTGTACTGTGTGTAAAAGCCTGACAGTATCTGTGATGGTTTACGGGAGGCTAACTGTCCGGGCGTGATTTCCGGGATATTCATAACAGCCGTCCAGCACCAAAACGAGGCGCCATTGTTGTAAAGGGCCAAGTCCACAAAAATAAATTCTTTGAAAATTTCTCACGCTCGACAGAAAGCAGCCAGGATGTTCCCGTTCGGTGAGCGTTTAAATGGAAGTATGCTTGTACTGTATGTAGACGCTCGGGGAGCTCTGTGATGGTTTACGGGAGGCTTACTGTGCCTTTAAGTCCTTTGTACTGGAAACTTGCATTCTCCCAGTAAGGTAATATATTGTACTACGTTGCAAGCCCCTGGAGCAAATTTTTGATTAGTGCTTTTTGAACAAGAAACAATTGACAAGTGGCTCTATCCCATCCCCTTTCCCCGTCGCGATATAACCTTCGTGGTTGAAAACGAAATAAAACACCAAATAAAGAAAGAAAGAAATTTACAGGAAAGCACGTCGTCGGGGTTACTTCGGGGTAGTCGTTATCAAGAGGTGCATGCTTAGGACAGGTTCGACTGTACTTTTACCTTAACCCTGTCTTTGGCCGTTTCCCTGCTTGGAAAACCAATTTTACCTGTCTTTTTTTCTCTCTCCCAACTAGAGCCTCGTTTACATGTACTTATGTCCCTTTAAAATGAAAATAAATTTACGGAATAATATATCTAATTTCAAAGTCAAATTTATTGCTTTTCTTTGCGATTTTACCTCAGTTTCATCCTCCTACAACGAATCTCTCTGTCTGCAAAGTTGGGTATCTTGCAACAACTTTTTTTTTATGAATTTGGGACTCTGTGCTCAAAGTTTACCACAGTGTCCACAGTGTGTCATGATTGTGGTTTTTTTTTCCAAAGACACTTTTACCCAAAACATGTCTTTTCCACATCACCCTAAAATGTAACTGGCACTTGCACAATGAAGTCAGCACAATCGTTTAGCGATGCGAAATAGCAGGATGTGACGTGTGTCGGCAGTTAAGAGTACAACTGCCTCCTGATTGGCTGTCGCCGTACACACGTGATAGGATAGGTCTTGGACAGCATAATTGTACGTTTTGTGTCTCGGTCAACGAACTATTCAAACTGACATGGGGGACTTTGTGTGATGCAGTCGTATTAAGGGTGATTTGATATTGAGTCTTGGTGGCAGATACTCGGAAGTTCTAGATTTTGAAGTAGGTTCGGGGAGAGAGATTTGGTATCGATTTGGAATCCCTCAATGTAAAAGTTGTGTAATGGGCTCTTCTGTTGCAAGAATTGGAACGTATAATTGCAACAATTTGAGGTCCTCTTTGAGTTCTCGATGAGGTACTCCATCTATTCTTACCACTGAGATAAAGAGAGAAAGAGGGGGGGGGGGGACTGAACTTTATTTGACGAGGATAAAGATTAAAGGCGAGAGAGAGAGAAGAAGAAGGAGAGAGAGAGAGAGAGAGAGAGAGAGAGAGAGAGAGAGAGAGAGAGAGAGAGAGAGAGAGAGAGAGAGAGAGAGAGAGAGAAGTCTGAAGTCTGAAGTCTGAAGTCTGAAGTCTGAAGTCTGAATGTTTTAATGAGTAGGCCTTGGGCCCTTTTCATGGAGATGAGCACATCTCAAGCACCAGCATACAAATGCACATAGTGAACAAAAACAAGAACATCCTACTCATTATATATAATCCTATTCCAATAATTCCGGTGTGCTTTTCACACACTTGCGCAAACATGGGTGTTTGTGTTTGCGTGTGGTCATATGAATGGTGTGTGTGTCTGTGAGTGTATGTTTACGAGTGCGTGTATGCTTTGTAAGGGAGTATCGCCCTGTTTCGTTTACGGATTACGAGCCTGTTTAGCGCGGAAGTGGTTTGCGCTGTGCTGCATAGCACGCTTTTCTGTACCTCTCTTCGTTTTAACTTTCTGAGCGTGTTTTTAATCCAAACATATCATATCTATATGTTTTTGGAATCAGGAACTAACAAAGAATAAGATGAACTTGTTTTTAAATCGATTTCGGAAATTTTATTTTAATCATAATTTTTATATTTTTAATTTTCAGAGCTTGTTTTTAATCCGAATATAACATATTTATATGTTTTTGGAATCAGAAAATGATGAAGAATAAGATGAACGTAATTTTGGATCGTTTTATAAAAAAATAATTTTAATTACAATTTTCAGATTTTTAATGACCAAAATCATCAATTAATTTTTAAGCCTCCAAGCTGAAATGCAATACCTAAGTCCGGCCTTCGTCGAAGATTGCTTGGCCAAAATTTCAATCAATTTAAAAAAAAAATGAGGGTGTGACAGTGCCGCCTCAACTTTTACAAAAAGCCGGATATGACGTCATCAAAGACATTTATCGAACGTCTGGGGATATCATACCCAGGAACTCTCATGTAAAATTTCATAAAGATCGGTCCAGTAGTTTACTCTGAATCGCTCTACACACACACACACACACACACACACACACATACACCACGACCCTCGTCTCGATTCCCCCTCTATGTTAAAATATTTAGTCAAAACTTGACTAAATGTAAAAAGACCGGTTACAGTGCAAGCGTAAGAGGATGCGAATTAATTAAATCGATATATTCCATGAATAACAATGTACAAAGGTTGAACCTGATTCTAAAATGGTATCTGCGCATTTGAAGCCATTTTGAAAATAGCTTTTTGACGGACAGACAGACAGAGAGACGCAGAGAGAGAGACAGACAGACAGACAGAGAGAGACACACAGGGAGAGAGGGTGTTCATTGGCGCACATGATAAGATTATTTTCACTCACCAAAAGTCCAGAGTACAATTTTCTCTTGCATCAGCGCCTGTTTTTTTTTTTTTTTTTTTTGGGGGGGGGTCCTTTTTTCAAATACTAAACTAATTTTGTGAAAGACATGCCATGCACAGGCTTCGATCGGCGCAAGCTTCAACGGTCCAGATGATGTCGGTATGTTTAGAGAGAAAATGTAAGTTTTACGCCCTCACGGCAAAGCCACTAGGGGCATGTTACACGGGAAACCGGCTTTGTATGAAAATGAAAAATAAAAATGCGGGGGGGGGGGGGGGGGGGGGGGGGGGAAGGGGGGGGGGGGTGTAGACAGCTGGCTGCCGGCTGCTAGAGGAGACCTGAAATGGGCTAGGGACCGGGTTGGGTCGTCTTGGGTCAGTGCTGAAATGGTTACTTTATTGGCTGTTGGCCGAACGGACACCCGGGCTTAATATGTTTTGCATGCATGTATTCGTGTTTCCAATGCCTGAGGCTTTCGCTGTGACCCTGGGATCTTTATCGTGCGCATGCGTGCACACGGGGGTGTTCGGACACCAAGGAGAGTTTGCACAAAGTTGACTCTGGGACATACATCCCGCGCCGAACTTGGGGGTTGAACCCACGTTGATAGTAACAACCGGTTTTAAAGCCAGCGCCTCTACCGACTGGGCAAACTCCCCCCCCCCCCCCCCCCCAATTTGTTGGGGTCAAGAAGTTCCATGGAGGGCGGGGGGTATGGAGTAACACATAGTGTTTTGCTCAGAACATTCCCACCCAAGCAGAGCTAGGGGTACGCATTACTGTCAAGCTGGCAGTCAGTGCTACCAAATGTCGTCTGTGTCTACCACTCGGTGGTGACTTAATGTGGGTCTATGTAACACGGGGGATAACCGGTCAAATGCCGAACAGAAGCCGAATGCCGCTCATGACACGTGTGAAGGCAAGTTTTGTCTGTTTTCTAGGTATTGTTTGATTTATGTCGGGATTTAAGGTAAGCTACTGATTCAGCGATGACTAAATTTGTTTCTCGATGCATAAAAAGTCAGGGAGCGATTGATATTTGCCCGTAAATATCCTTCAAAGCTGAAAATGTCCGCGATCGAGCACCGGAAATGGCTGTTCGATGGGTTTTGCAAGTAGAAATGTGCTTTATTTCACCAAATCAGCTCGTATTTGGTGTGGGTACGGGATTCTAGAGGACGAAGGAGTCATAAGAGGTGCAAAGAAGTGCTATTTGGGAGTAGAATAAATCTTCCGAGACAGTAGACAAGAGAAGGTCATATTTGAGAGAGGAGCGCGTAGGCCGATTGTCTTTCCGACAAGCGAATGATACAGCAGATTAATCATTCGTTTTGACCAGAAACCTAGTCTCTAGTTTTTATGAATGAGTTTTTTAATTAAAACAATCACGAGAACTCTCTCGCTTAGCCTAATGGCTGTTCGATGGGTTTCGCAAGTAGAAATGTGCTTTATTTCACCAAATCAGCTCGTATTTGACATCGGTTTGGTATATATATATATATTTTCTAATCCTACCGCGAACTGGATAGCAGACGCGGCACGACTGTTGCACCACACTTTGAAGGGGATATAGCTCAGTTGGTAGCGCGCTGGATTTGTATTCAGTTGGCCGCTGTCAGCGTGAGTTCGATCCCAGGTTCGGCGGAAATTTATTTCAGAGTCAAATTTGTGTGCAGACTCTCTTCGGTGTCCGAACTCCCCCCCCCCCCCCCCCCCCCCCGTGTACACTACATTGGGTGTGCACGTTAAAGATCCCACGATTGACAAAAGGGTCTTTCCTGGCAAAAATTGCTTAGGCACAGTTAATAATTGTCTACCTATACCCGTGTGACTTGGAATAATAGGCCGTGAAAGGTAAATATGCGCCGAAATGGCTGCAATTACTGGCCGTATAAAATTTCATCTCACACGGCATCACTGCAGAGCGCCTAGAACTGTACCCACGGAATATGCGCGATATAAGCCTCATTGATTGATTGATTGAAGTAATCCCACACTTTGAAGTAAATTACTTCAAAGTGTGGGGATGTGCCCCACACTTTGAAGTAAACCCATTTTTTACTTCAAAGTGTGGGGGGATCTTCCCACACTTTGAAGTAAACTCAGTTTTTACTTCAAAGTGTGGGGGGATCTTCCCACACTTTGAAGTAACTTACTTCAAAGCGTGGGACTTTTGCATCGCTTGTTTGAGCCTGATGATTTTGTCAAAAAAAATGGCAAAGTCTTTTGGATGAGTGAACAGAAAAAGTGAGCGAGCCAAGAAACATAGGGATGTTTGTTATCAGGCTTTAAAGGCATATGTACTCGATGACTATACACGCTAATTGCTTTACCAACAGCTGGAGACATGCTAAATTAAGTTCCCTGCAAAATATTGTGGTCTAGGACCCCTTCAATGTTGAGATATGTTAATTTTCATTTTGATCTGGATCGTCCTATTTATAGATTTGGCAACACATGTAACGTTGATGCAAGGGAGCTAACACCGCGGCTTTGTTGACATCCTCACTTTTTCAGAGGCTAGAACAAGCTGTAATGCATGTATTATGGTCCGCGCATGGTGACATATCGTCATTATATGGTCTTATGGTGCGTTTGACATCGATTATGGGCAAACTACACTTTGTAAACACGGGAGCGCGTACATATGCCTTTAAGCAATGTCCCATTGTTGAGTATGACGAAAACTCGTGGTGACGATTTTAAAACATGTTGGGTCACGCATGGTCCAACCTTACATGGTCCAACCTTACATGGTCCAACCTTACATGGTCCAATCTTACATGGTCCAATCTTACATGGTCCAATCGTGCATGGTCCAATCTTACATGGTCCAATCTTACATGGTCCAACCTTACATGGTCCAATCTTACATGGTCCAACCTTGCATGGTCCAACCTTGCATGGTCCAATCTTACATGGTCCAATCTTACATGGTCCAACCTTACATGGTCCAATCTTACATGGTCCAACCTTGCATGGTCCAACCTTGCATGGTCCAACCTTACATGGACAACCTTACATGGTCCAACCTTACATGGTCTAACCTTACCATGTCCAACCTTACATGGTCCAATCTTACATGGTCCAACCTTACATGGTCCAATCTTACATGGTCCAATATTACATGGTCCAACCTTACATGGTCCAACCTTACATGGTGCAACCTTACATGGTCCAACCTTACATGGTCCAATCTTACATGGTCCAATCTTACATGGTCCAATCTTACATGGTCCAATAATATATATGGACCATGTAAGATTGGACCATGTAAGGTTGGACCATGTAATGTTGGACCATGTAAGGTTGGACCATGTAAGATTGGACCATGCGTGACCCAACATGTTTTAAAATCGTCACCACGAGTTTTCGTCACACTCAACAATGGGACATTGCTTAAAGCCATATGTACTCGATGACTATACACGCTAATTGCTTTACCCACAGCTGGAGATATGCTAAATTAAGTTCCCTGCAAGATATTGTGGTCTAGGACCCCTTAAATGTTGAGATATTTGAATTTTTATTTTGATCTAGATCGTCCTATTTATAGATTTGCCAACAGAGGTAGCGTTGACGCAAGGGAAATAACTCCGCGTCTTTGTTGACATCCTCACTTTTTCAGAGGCTAGAACAAGCTGTAATGCATGTATATGGTCCGCGCATGGCGACATATCGTCATTACATGGTCTTATGGTGCGTTTGACATCGATTATGGGCAAACTACACTTTGTAAACACGGGAGCGCGTACATATGCCTTTAAAGCCTGATAACAAACATCACTATGTTTCTTGGCTCGCTCACTTTTTCTGTTCACTCATCCAAAAGACTGCCATTTTTTCGACAAAATCATCAGGCTCAAACAGGCAATGCAAAAGTCCCACGCTTTGAAGTAAGTTACTTCAAAGTGTGGGAAGATCCCCCCACACTTTGAAGTAAAAACTGAGTTTACTTCAACGTGTGGGAAGATCCCCCCACACTTTGAAGTAAAAAATGGGTTTACTTCAAAGTGTGGGGCACATCCCCACACTTTGAAGTAATTTACTTCAAAGTGTGGGATTACTTCAAAGTGTGGTGCAACAGTCGTGCCGCGTCTGCTATCCAGTTCGCGGTAGGATTAGAAAAAATATATATATATACCAAACCGATGTCAAATTTATACGAGCTGATTTGGTGAAATAAAGCACATTTCTACTTGCGAAACCCATCGAACAGCCATTAGGCTAAGCGAGAGAGTTCTCGTGATTGTTTTAATAAAAAAACTCATTCATAAAAACTAGAGACTAGGTTTCTGGTCAAAACGAATGATTAATCTGCTGTATCATTCGCTTGTCGGAAAGACAATCGGCCTACGCGCTCCTCTCTCAAATATGACCTTCTCTTGTCTACTGTCTCGGAAGATTTATTCTACTCCCAAATAGCACTTCTTTGCACCTCTTATGACTCCTTCGTCCTCTAGAATCCCGTACCCATACCAAATACGAGCTGATTTGGTGAAATAAAGCACATTTCTACTTGCAAAACCCATCGAACAGCCATTTCCGGTGCTCGATCGCGGACATTTTCAGCTTTGAAGGATATTTACGGGCAAATATCAATCGCTCCCTGACTTTTTATGCATCGAGAAACAAATTTAGTCATCGCTGAATCAGTAGCTTACCTTAAATCCCGACATAAATCAAACAATACCTAGAAAACAGACAAAACTTGCCTTCACACGTGTCATGAGCGGCATTCGGCTTCTGTTCGGCATTTGACCGGTTATCCCCCGTGATGTAAGCAGATGCCAGCGCAAGCAATCTGATGCAGAGTCAGGAGGCGGTTTGGTACAAGAGAACCTTAGAGGCCACAGCCTCGGCCGTCTAAGGGATCTGTGTGTCTGGAGGCACATTTGGTTTCTGAGGTTCAAGCGGAGCTGTTGCCTCTGCTCCCACGTTCCCGTGTCTGGAGGCGTTTTTGGTATGGAAGCAAACCTGTAGGTTGGGGCCTCTGCCTTTCAGGATGCCAGGACTACAAAATGTGTGTCTTGGGACACATTTAGCTTAAGATTCCAGAAGTGGATCTGTGCTGTGCTGGGTCTGCTGCAAGCACACTAGAACCAGCTCGCAACAGTTGAGGTGAACAGATTGGTGACCAAAACCATCATCGGTTTCTCTCCGAGTGATGGGTGTGGGCGGAGAAAGTCTCCCAGACTGAGAGCATTCTCCCTTCTGTAGCAGATGAGACTGGACATCTCTTCCTTGAGAGTGTCACAACCTTCAAACACGTGTGTGCGGTGTCCAGTCTTGCCACACTGACAGACTACCTTGTCCCAGTAGATGCGGCTGCTGACCATGCGCAAGCGACGCAACAGGCTCATGGGTCTCGGGGGGAGTGGGAGGTGGTGCCCTTTCCTATTGTAGGGGAGGTGACGGGCGTGGTGGTAAGACGTCGGCCTCCTAATCGGGAGGTCGTGAGTTCGAATCCCGGTCGCTGCCGCCTGGTGGGTTAAGAGTGGAGATTTTTCCGATCTCCCAGGTCAACTTATGTGCAGACCTGCTAGTGACTTAACCCCCTTCGTGTGTACACGCAAGCACAAGACCAAGTGCGCACGGAAAAGATCCTGTAATCCATGTCAGAGTTCGGTGGGTTAAAGAAACACAAAAATACCCAGCATGCCTTCCCCGAAATCGGCGTATGGCTGCCTAAATGGCGGGGTAAAAAAACCGGTCATACACGTAAAAATTCCACTCGTGCTAAAAACATGAGCGAACGTGGGAGTCTAAGCCCATGAACGAAGAAGAAGAAGAAGAATTGTAGGGGAGGTGTATCCATCCTCTCTCTTCACATGTTTGTGACAGTGTCTGCTCTCTTTTCTCTCTTTTTAGCTTGGCTAGCAGCAGTTTGGCTTCCTGGCAGGAGAGCCGAATGTCTGTCACTGGCATGGTCGACATAGCCGCTGCTTTTGCTGCTCTGTCCGCCATTTCATTTCCCCGGATTCCTGTGTGGGATGGCAGCCACATGAGGGAAAAGTCTGTTCCTTTTGTCATAATTTGGTGGGCTAAGAAATTAATTTCAGTTTGCATGTCTCCTCTGTTCTTGGTGCCATATGCAAGTGCTTGCAACGAGGATTTTGAGTCCATAAGGATGACCACCCCCAGAGGTGGGGTTGGCAGATCGTTTATCAGTGTGCAGGCCATGTAGATAGCAAATAACTCTGCAGAGAAGATGCTGATCCCTTTGTTTAGCTTGTATTTTCGTGTTATATCAACTCCAGGAATCGACAAGGCACACCCAGCCTCCCCTGACTGCAGGATGTCGGAATGTTTGCACGCGTATGAATATATGTGTGTGTGTGTGTGTGTGTGTGCGTGTGCGTGTGCGTGTGCGTGTGCGTGTGCGCGTGCGTGCGTCTTCAACAGATGCATGTTAATGTACATGTATGTCTGTGTGCGTTTATAATGTTTGTATGTTCGTACTTATGTAAAACATAAATGTGACCCTCCACCACGAAATGAGTCGCATGTCACCTCGCGCGGTTCTGCGCTAGGCTTAATATAAGTCCGGGGAGTGTCTGATAACAGTGTGAGGGTCACCTTAGTCACAGGCTTATAACTCAAACAGTTTTCGCTCTTTTCTAAAACGGGTTTCACCACTGGATAGAGCATAAAAAACTCTTTAGGAAAATGTAAAAATATGAAAATCATGCAAAGGTGACATGCGACTCATTCCGTGGTGGAGGGTCACAAATGGTAATTAATGTTGTGAACAAGCAAACTCATACACAAGATATAACATTTCATCAGTAAAGACACAACTAGAAAAAAATATCAAGAAAAGACAGGGCGAATGTAAAGGACAGAGACACATGAATGGCAGCGACAGAAAGACAAACAGGAACTGTACATTCACGCCTCTTTGGAAGGAAACCATTCAGCCTGTAACTCTTCTTGTAAACATTTTATTTGCTATTTTTCTAACATTGTTTCCACGGCTTTTAAAATAGGTTGTTCTCCAACCAACTTTGCACGCACACAAATGTGTTCATTATTAACGAGTATGTGTCAATATGTTATCCTCAGCCCTGCAAAAAGTTCCCATAATTGAAACTTACGACGCACAGATCATGAAAATGATCCCGTTTAACTATCAGGGCTCCCCACAGCGCGCGTCCCTGCGTCCTGAACGCACAAGAAGCCGAAAACACGTACTAGAAATATATGGAGGGGGACCCTGGACGCACTAGATTGTAAAAGAGCGGGTCCTAGGACGCACTAAATTTCCTTTATCGTGCGTACCGTAGATACCAATTTCAGACTGCAATCGACGCTTCGCAGCACACTATACTTTCTTTCTTTATTTATTTGGTGTTTAACGTCGTTTTCAACCACGAAGGTTATATCGCGACGGGAAAAGGGGGGAGATGGGATAGAGCCACTTGTTAATTGTTTCTTTTTCACAAAAGCACTAATCAAAAAATTGCTCCAGGGGCTTGCAACGTAGTACAATATTATTACCTTACTGGGAGAATGCAAGTTTCCAGTACAAAGGACTTAACATTTCTTACATACTGCTTGACTAAAATCTTCACAAACATTGACTATATTCTATACAAGAAACACTTAACAAGGGTAAAAGGAGAAACAGAATCCGTTACGACATGCTGGGTAGCATCGGGTAAATTCTTCCCCCTAACCCGCGGGGGGAGCACACTATACGTGACCACAATGTTTTATAAGTAGACTGGGATTTTTCGGCTTTTGGACCCTTGGGACCCTCTAAAATACTGCAGTGGGGGTCCATGAACCCTCTAAAATTTAAAAGTGGGGGTCCCGGGACGCACTAGGAGGGGCGTCCCCGGGGAGCCCTGACTATTGTTGTGAATTGTTCGTCATCGTGTATTGACATGACGCAATGAGTCGTGCCGCTTTCATTTGTGAACAACATTTTTTCTCTCTAAAAAGTAGCTGGACATTACTATTAACTTTGTCACACACCTTAACATCTGTCAAAATTAATAACATAATTAATTTACTCAAAGTAAAGAATTCAATTGAAATTAGTGTTAACTCTGTTGCTCCCCTTTAGTGTGTATCGATTACCAAACAATAAAAACAGTCAAATCTTATGGACAAATCAATCCGCACAAGTAGACGTTGATGATCAATAGCTTCTAATCAATGACTGAGAAAACGACCGTGAACCCATCTAACTGGCGTGAAAAATGCACACACGCACACATGTCCTGGTCCTACGCTAATTATTTCGAATAAAAAAAATTGCTTTGTGCATTTTGGAGTCAAGCATCATAGTTCCAACAATCTCATTCATTTGCAGTCACTTTTTTTTTTTAAAGATAAACATGGATCGCCTCCCATGTTTTGCTCGGAAAAAGTTCTAGTAACATTATGCCAAAATCTTCTCACAGCTACCAATCTTTGGCACAGATTTTGTTGATTTATTTAGATAAAGGTCGTGTAAAGTACTACACACAAGAAATAAAGCCAGTTCTTCTGATGGTAATCACCAATTCTGTATTTGTGAGAGTTTTTGGTACGACGCCTCATCATTCAGTCGGAACTTTAGACAACGGAAATAGTGTGGAAATTAGAGACCTTAGAACTGTTCCCAAATGGAAGTGGTAGAAACTTCCAAAGATGTAATCAGAATATGTAAAGAACTCTCAACTTTAATGATTATGCCGTGCATTGTATGTATTGCTCATGGCCCCAAACTTTTTGATTTTTTTCCCCTTAAAAAGAAAAGACCTGCATCTTACCTTACGCACTCCGTTTCTTGCAACTCACAAGACGATAAATTACCATACTCTACCTGGTGTCCACTACAACATCCATATTCACAAAAGAAGTCAATAATCCACATCGAAACAGCCAAATATCCATATATAGAATGAGGGGGGGGGGGAAGTACTTGAAAAGCAATTATTCACAGAATCGGTTAGAAATGCGCGCAGGCTCAACCCCTCAGACATTCGTCTTTCAAACACATTCAGTTTTCCTTGTAAATGCTGTCCTGAAAATATGTACCCCAATTTAACCTCCTCCAGTGAGTACGTGCTGGTGTGTGTGTGTGTGTGTGTGTTAATTCAGTTGTCAAGCCCACAATGTTTACAGGACAATCAGTTCTGCTTCGCTTGCTTGTATCCTCCATCCAGTTATTACTGCATCACAATTAAGTTGAGCCTCTTCCATATTGGTTTCTCCTTCTCTCGTCCAAACAACGCCTTGTTATACACACCAATCAGTTCTCTTAAACATCATCACAAACCGTCTCAACTACACTCACTGATCTGGATTCCGAAACTATGCGCAAACCACCCAGAGCGCCAGCAAGATCAACCACTTGTCTGACGTGCTCTTCGCTCACGTGCTTGTAGTGACTTCTCCCCTTGCCTTTGACTCTTTCGTGGCGTGTGCTTTTTTTGGAAGAGATGGAGGAGGAAGAGCGAGAGTCATGACTGTTGAGGTTCATGTGAAGAACGCTGCGTCTGAGGCGGTCCATCTCAAACCCTGACATCACTGTTCTTGGTCTTCTGGAGTCGGTTGTGTCTATTCTCTCATCACCGGCAGTCTCGCTGCTGCTGACAATCTGCTGTAGTTTTTCTTGAGCGGAGAGTCCATGACCTGGACATTTCGCTGTGTGACGTCCAGGTTTCTCTCTCCCCTTAGAACTCAGTCGTTCGAGGTCAAAGTTGACATTAACCAAGGAGCTGTATGAATAAGTTTCAACGCTCTTCTCCTCATGTCTGTTCTTGAATACCGTCTCCTTTGTGAGCCCTTTCGACTCTGCTCTCAACCCAAGTTTTGCCTTCTCTTCTCCATTGCCAGACTCGGAGAGCAGGTCAAAGTATTCTTCATTGTCGTGTGTTACATATTCTGGATTATGTCTTGTACGTGGCTCAGGCTCGGACACTGCAAAACCATGTCTACCTGCTCTCTGCCACTTTTTCAAAGCTGCTGCTTTGTCTTCCAAAAACCTCTTCTGCTTCTCCACGGAGCCCATAAAGTGTGTTCTTGTAGGAATGATCACCCGAGTGGGTGAGGCAAGAGTAATGTTGAGGCTTGTCGTTGTTCTGGTGGAGTCATTCTTGTCTAAGAGCGTATTTTGAGGAGGGATCACACGTGTCTTCGAGACAGCAATGCTGCAGTTTGTGGCTGGGTTTTGAGAGTCCTTCTGGTCAAATGTGCATGGCTTCGTATCACGTTCAGCAAAGCTGTATTTGTTCGTGTGCGGAGCTTTCCGCCTTTCTAGCGGTGTCCAGTCGTCGTCAGTTACACGCTGCATACTGGACCTACTTGGGGGATGGAAGGAGTCAGGGTGATGCTGAAACTCCGCAGCCCTGAACGACAGTTGTCGGCGTATTGGTTTCCTCTCTGCGATTTGTTGAGAGTTTCTGTATCTGCGAGCTAGCACCCCAAAATCGAGAATGTCCACTTCTGATTCACACTTGTGAATGTCGTCCGCGCTGAAAGACAGTTGCCGGCGGCTGTGCAGCTTCTCGGTGTTGTGAACTGAGGACGCTTGTGGAAAATCATTGATCTGAAAATCGGCAATTCCCGTTTTGAAGTCACGATTCGCGGCGTTTTCAGAAATGAGAGACAGTTGTGGGCAGCTGGATGGCTTCTGCTTTATTCCGAAGTTTGAAAATGGTCCGCCTTGAGAATGGGGAATCCCCTTGTGAGGCTTGGTGTCCCTCCGTTCATGCCGGTGAACCAGGTCAGATGATTCATCGTGAAAAGTGTACACATCTTCATGACGCAGACTTTCTCTTGACGATGCCGTTTTAAGTTTGTTTCCAAAAGAAATTATTTCTGGGGACTGCTTGCCTGTCTCTGCTTTCAGCTCTTTGAGCAGCCTCTTCTGAATCTTCCTTTTTTCCTTGGAAACGACAGGCGGTTTCCAGCATGCTGCATTCTCTGTACTGCTGCTGCTGGTGCTGCCTGTATTCGAAAATGTTGCTGCTCTTGCCTTTCGCTGTCCTTTGTCTTCTGAAGAGGAAATACTTGTGGTACTTTGACGACGCTGTCGAATTCGACGATCTTCCGTGGAAAGTTTCGAGGACAGAAGATGTTCTCTGCTGCCGGTGTTAGACAGCGGTCCTGCCCCGACATGTTCCTGCGCACAGTCTACGGACGAGAAGATGCTCGAGGTACTCCTGTACTGAACAGGTTCACTGGACCTATCCTTCATTGGTGGTGGGACATTTTCACGCTCCCAGCCAGATGGCTGTTGCGTTTCGCTCCTACTTCGGACCATTCCTTTCGTTTTATATCTTTCTCCAGAAAAGGGTTGATATCTGTTCTGTTTCTCACTCCACGTTTCGACAAGGTCATCCGGAGATAGATCCTCATTGTAGGTAAAGCAATAGCGCTGTCTGGTCCCTCTTCTCGGCGCTTTCTCGCTCTGGTCGTCTGCAGGTTGGCGTCCGGTCACTGAAACATCCAGTTTGACCACTCCAGATTTTCGGCTTTTGGGCTTTTTCTTGTCTGCTTTGGGCGTTGTTGAAACAGCAGCCATAGTAACACCAGTCTTGTCGGAATCCGGCTCTTGATGCTTGTCGTTCCTTGAGTGAGCTTTAGTTTTTACACACAGAACAGCGTGTGACTTGGCATCATTTGGTTCTGTGGAGGGAGCTCCCTCAGAACATCTGCCCACGAACTTATTGTTTCCTTTCAGGGGTGAAAAGACCTCTGGAGCTATGTTTTGTTTCGTAATCATTGACCTCCTGTGTTTTCCTTTGGTTTGTTTGTCTTTTGATATACTAACTTCTTTCGCAACAGACAAGTCGTTGAGTGTGTCTTTGATATCGATCTGATTCGCTCGACCCACTTTGGGCACCTGAAAGAAAGAAGTTAACTTGGACTGTACATTAGGACTTGCCTGCGCACATCCCTCGGGCTCACATCTGGTGGAAGCTGGTGAGTTTAAAGCCTTCTGGGGGCTTTCTAACCGCAAGTTATTGGTCTTACGTCCCAGCCAGTCCGCGATCGTTTTCTGCTTGGAATCCACAGTCTTTACGGAATTGCGACTGAGGCGTTTTTGAGACAGTCCTGTTTTGTTAGTTTTCGTGGCGTTTTGTGTCGGGCTTTTGAGCAAAGGGCTGATGCTGTTCAATTTCTTTTTTCTTTGAGCAGGGGGCAAGGCATCTTCACAAGCCAAGCCTTCTCCTGGCTCGCGAGTTACTGAATGTGGTGTAGTTGTGTTTGTACTCTCTGACACTGTGCCAAGCTGTGAGGATGGAACACCCTTCTTCATTGTCTGCAAGGATGGACCATTCTTTTTTATCGTTAAAGAGGGATCATTCTTTGTTGTGTGTGAAGATGAACTCTTCTTTGTTTTCAGTGAAGATGGAACACTCTTTGTTGTTGGTGGATACAGAGCCTTCTTTGTTGTCTGTGAAGATGGATCTTTCTTCGATATCAGCGACGACGAATCAGTCTTTGTTGTAGCCGACGCGACCTCTTGAATTACGACCACACTCTCTTTTTCGCCATTTCCCCTAGTATTGTGTGCCTGCTTTCCAAGTGTCGAGGAATCCTTACTGTCCACAAACGATTCAATGAGAGGCGCATGGTACTTGGAGTAAACGCTTGGAGACATTAGTTCTGTATTTTCCTCCTCGTCTTCTTCCACATCCATCTTTTCTTCACAGTCGTTATCAGCATCGCCTTCAACATCAATGATTTCGTGCGCTACGTCATTCATTACGCTGACCTTCTCTGAAAACACGGGCTTGGGGTTGAACAATTCTTTTACTCCCGTAGTGAGCTTTTCAGTTTTGTTCATCGTGGTGTGTTTCACGCCAAAACTCTTGCCGCTATGATCATTGTTGACCATGTCAGAGGAAATGATTTTCCGGGCGGTAAACTGCTGTTTGTCTGCTGAGGTGATAACGTTAGATGGTGGGATGTTCTCTTTGGTAGATGAAATGATGTCACTTGCGGCCTTACCCGCCAGAGGAATTGTTGGACGTGTTGGCACATCGCCATTGATGTTGTTGGTCTCCTTGACGGTGATGTCGTTGTGGTGACCCATGAACATCGTTCGGAGGTAGGTGTCCACAGAGGGAAAGCCATCAACAAATTCGTTCAGTTCTCTGAAACAAAGGAAAGGAAACAATTTGCATTTTGCCCTGAAACTGTCACAACGAGGAGGGATTGAATTGAACTTTATTTAACAAGGATTAAGATTTAAGGCTACGCCTTTTCTTACAATCTGTCCTTGGGACGCATAGACACACAATTACATAATTAAAAAATTAAAAATTAAAAATTAAAAAGTTAAAAAGTTAACCAACAAAAGGAAGTCGGAAAACGTAGCAAGACAGAGCGTGTGCAGGGAATGTGTGTGTGTACACGTGCGGGTGCGGGTGTGTGTGTGTGTGTGTGTGTGTGTGTGTGTGTGTGCGTGTGTGTGTGTGTGTGTGTGTTTGTGTGTCTCTCTGTCAGTGTGTCCGCGCGCAAGCGTGTGCGTCCAACACTTTTGCCATACGAGTCTTTCGTGTTAGTGTTACACGAACATTTGACAGTAGTTTGGTTTTGTTCCTCCACTGCAGACTTTCTACGGCATGCATACGAACACTTCGATGGCCATGCTTCCGAACAAAATCAAGTCTGACATGTTTAGAAACATAATGTCTACTTCTGTTGTACTTTCGCGAGGATGACCTCGCAGATAAATCTTGGAGCGTAAGTATATGAATCATAAATAAATAAACAAATAATGAATGAATGAATGAATGGATTGATGGATGTGGTGATTTACGTACTCCTCTTGACCTCACAGATAAATGGAATCTAAAATGATGTAGCAAAAATACACAAAACAAAACACATAAATAGATAAATAATATGAATAAATGGATGAATCAATCAATCAAATAATGAATATAAGGAATGAATAAAGCATAAAAAAACATTATCTAGATTAATAAATACATAAATAAATACATAACTATAAATACATGTATAAATAAATATAATATGCGATGAACTGCTTCTGGCCTCACCTGTACGAAGGAATAAAGAAATGAAGGAAGGAAGGAATGGATGAAGGGATGAATGAATGAATGGATGAATGAATGAATGGATGGGTGAACAGTTGAAAGAATGAATGAACTAATGAAAGGATGGATGGATAAATGAATGAATGGATGAATACATGCATGAATGAATAAATTGATGAATGAATGAATGAGTGAGTGAACAAACGAATGAATGAATACATAAATAAATTCAAAAATAAAAAAAATAAATGCAATGTACTACTCCTGGCCTCACCTGTACATGTCCGAGTTGCTGACGTTGTTGACGTGCTCGGTGACCTGGATGTGCGTCCTGAGGATGAAGTAGTCCTGGTGACACACCTCGCAGAAACTCTCTTTGCCGCGACGAAACTTGGACTCCACCTTGTCAAACTTGTGTCGCTCGCGGCTGAGGATAGAAAGAATAAAGGTAGAAAAACAAAAGAAAATCTGTACCCACCAATGCAATACAAGGACAGCACATATAATAAAACCATGTCAAAGTCGTCGCTTAACGGAGGCTTCTTCGGGACACACAAACGCAGAGGGAAACTAAAAGCAAAAGTTCAGGTTACTTTTTCTCATAGCACCCGAACACTGGAAATTAGACAACAATCAAGGAATTTCTAGCCCAGAAAGATTTAGAAAGCTTGAATACGCACGGACTTTTGAAGTTTGTAAACGTCTATTTGTAAGCAAATAAAGCACGATAACTGAAACATCCTGGATCTTTTCATGAAATTGATCTACGTTTTGCCATAAATGGAAAACTCAATTAAACTGAAATGCATCTGAAGATAAACTCTTAAACTTCAACCAAAGAGAAAACACACACACACACACACACACACACACACACACACACACACACACACACACACACACACACACACACACACACCGTTTCTTAGTGTCCTCGCTATCACCCTGATTACGCTGTTGTTGGTCGCATTGGTTCTGTTCGGCGATGGCCGCACAACCACCTTCATTGCCGTCGACGCTGTTGTTGGTGGGGATGGCGTTGATCGTCGTGGCGTGGTTCTCAACGTCGTTCAAATGTTTACTGCTAAAGTCACTGTCAGCTTTGGACCAAACCTGCAGACAGTCCGTTTTCTCCGTTTTTAGGCTGGTGGTGTTATCTTCCATCTTGAAGTCCAGAACACTGCTCTTGTGAATTGCAGTATCCGTAACCGAGTCCTGGTTGGTCCCCGTGTGTTCGATATCTTCTTGCTCTTTAAAAAGCCGTCTCCTACTGTCCGCTCTCATGGATTCATCGTTCACTGGAGTGTCAGCTGAATCGGAGTCCTTCGCATCAACAGCATCACAAGCCTGTTCCTGAATGGAATTCTTCTCGAGAGTGACTGAAGAGGCGCGAAGGCCTTCGTGAGCAACCTGCTCATCGTTTAGCTGTGGATGTTGCTCCAGTTTCACATGGGCTGATCCGAAGTCACCAGGCTTTTCAGTATCAGCTTGGACGTGTGTCTGTACACATACATGCTCTTGTTTGACGTCGACAGCAACTGTACCGTGAGCGTTGATTGCTTTGGATGTGTCTTCAGGGTCCTTCGGAGAACATTCTTGTTTCGCTCTGTCCACAGCAGTACGCGCATCGTCACATTCTTTTGGAGGACCGTGCATCCCTTTCCCAAAGGCCTCCCCAGCGGTGCTCTGAGAAAGATGCTCTCGCCTGACGCTGTTGAGCACATTACGAGCGTAGCCGAACTCGCACGCACGTTTCTTCTCCACGCCAGTCCTAGCCGCGTCGTCGAGACCGCCACGACTATCACGAGCATTAGAAACATGATCAACATCACGGACGTCCTTGCTCTGGTGGCAAGGGGTCTTTGCTCCACGTTCTTCGTGAAGAACAGCGCTTACATGAAGAGAACCCACAGGAAGGCTGGGCTGTGCTCGCTGGTAACCCTGAAGGCCTTTGCATTGTTCATCTGGGACCACGGCAACAAAAGGGGCGATTGGAATTCTCAGCTGATCTCTGGGAAAGTCTTGGAAACTTTTGTAGCTGGGTTTGTAGTTGTGGTTGACGTGCTCCACTCGTATGGCGATTTTCTGAAAATGGAAAGAGTAACGAAATTGCTTCAAGAGACAGTACGAGGTACAAAGCTACCACTATTGCTTAACTAGTGTCAGCATGAAAACAAGCAATTCTTGTTTCAGAAATTGGGTAACTTGGATTTACAAAGAATCAAGGAAAGCAATATAAAAAAGTTATATCTGAAGAAATCGATATTCCACAACTCTAACACTGGAGATGAATGTTATTTGTACATGTATTGGAAATATTCTGAACTCATGAGTTGACTAAAAAACAAAGAGTAATGAGGATGTAATTGCAAAACACACACACACACACACACACACACACACACACACACACACCCCACCCACACACATACACACACACAAACCCCCGGTCCCCCCCCACACACACTCACACACACACACATACACACATACAGACACACACACACACACACACAACCCCCGGTCCCCCCCACACACACTCACACACACACACACACATACACACATACACACACACACACACACAAACCCCCGGTCCCCCCCCCCCCCACACACACACACATCTCACCTTGTTCTCCCCCTTCAACCTAGCGTACAACCTCCGTGTCCTTCTCTGTCCCAGTCGTTCCGTCAACACCACCACCTCTTGGTACTGATCCTTCACCTCTCGTTCCAAGAAGGCACCAGCTTCAATGTTTTCCACTCCCAGGAGGTTCGCCCGCCGCAGTTTGTCCCCTTCCTCTTGCGTAGCCTGAAGGCAGGCGCGGTATTCTTCAGCAGTGAAATACTGAGCTAACGCTTCTGGAACTTCAACCTTGCTAAACCTTGCATCTTCGGCTGTGGTTTGAGCGGATAGGAGTTGGTCTTGCTTTTCAATGAACGTGGACGGAAACTGGTCAAGATTGTTGCTGATTTTGGGTATCCTATTCAGGCCTTTGGTGGTTGGGGTTGCTTGGTTTATTGCTGTGAAGAGGGGGTTGATTGACGCTGGTAGTAGAGGATGGGGTGGTTGAGACAGTTTTGGCGAAGGTGGGGATGGGGCTGGAGTTTGGCGTTGCTGAGCGGCGTTCAGCATTTCTCTGCCGCGGCTCAGTGGCAACAGCGGTGGCTTGCTTGCTGCTGGGCTGAAAGGTTAAAAGAACGTATTTTAAAACCGGGAAATCATGCCCTCTCTCTGTCTCTGTATCTCTCTCTCTCTCTCTCCGAATATATTTCAACTGTGTGTGTAAGCATGTTTGACTCTTTGTAGGAATTCATTCTGAAATGATATGTCGAGAAAGAAAAAGGCAAACCGATGACATTAGCTCATCCTCAAACCCAAAACAATGACCAAAAACGTCACTTCCACAAATCCAATTCCAGAATATTCCAACAAAATACAACACTCACATGTTAGTCTGCCGAACACCCTGACTCTTCCTCCTCCTCCTCCCTTCCTCCCTCTCCTTCTCCTCGTTCCTCTCGTTGCAAGCACCTTGGCTCTGTTCCCGTCGCCTGCGGTACCTGGTCAGAACGGATTGCACGGTGGCGGGTTCAGTGATGTCCACACACCAGAAGTTGAGGTCACGGTCCAGTCTGAGGTCAGTCAGCACGGCGTACACACCTCCGTCCACCTTGCTGCGGTCAGTGCTGCCCCCTAGGGCTGTCAGACACGTTGGGAGGGATAATAATACTAATACTACTAATAATAATAATAATGCATAATATTTATATAGCGCATGTATCCAGGGTTTAACCCTGCTCAAAGCGCTGTACAATCAAAATACAACAATAAGAAAAAGAAGAGAATGAATAGACGATGTTCGGAAATAACTCTGTCGGGTTTGTATGGCCGGGTTGTGACAGAGTGAAATTGTCCTTTGAGCTCTTCAATTTTGACTCACGTGAGTTTGTTTTTTTGCTTAACGCCCAGTCCACCACGAAGGGTGATATATCAGGGCGGTGCTGCTTTGACATTTAACGTGCGCCACACACAAGACAGAAGTCGCAGCACAGGCTTCATGTCTCACCCCGTAACATTATTCTGACACCGGACCAACCAGTCCTAGCACTAACCCCATAATGCCAGACGCCTGGCGGGGCGGGGACGTAGCTCAGTTGGTAGCCCGCTGGCTTTGTAGCCAGTTGGTCGCTATCAGCGTGAGTTCGATCCCCACGTTCGGCGAGAGATTTATTTCTCAGAGTCAACTTTGTGCAGACTCTCTTTGGTGTCCGAACACCCCCGTGTGCACCCATGCGCACGAAAAATATCCCACGTTCACAGCGAAAGTCTCAGGGCTTGGAAAACACGAAGACACGCATGCGTCATCTCTCGTCTCTGATTATCATGATCGTATTTCGATACTTTGACGAGACAAACCCAATGCTGGTGTGTCGAAGAAGACAGCCACAGCGGGCTTGTTCGAATCAAAGTATCACACCATATCTTCAGCGTATTACCAATACCTGTCCCAATATAGACCAGTTGGTCTAAGAGGACGTTAAACCCTAATAGTCAGTCAGACGCCAGGCGGAGCAGCCACTAGATTGCCAATTTTAAAGTCTTAGGTATGACCCGGCCGGGGTTCGAACCCATGACCTCCCGCTCACTGGGCGGACGCCTTACAACAAGGCCACCGTGTTAGGGGAACGCTTATAATGATCTTACCAATATACGATGTTCGGAAATGACTCTGTCGGGTTTGTATTGGTTGTGAAAGAGTGAACACTCTAGCTAGTTTATTGGTTGTGAAAGAGTGAACACTCTAGCTAATAACTCTGTTGGGTTTATTGGTTGTGACAGCGTGAACACTCTAGCTAATAACTCTGTCGGGTTTATTGGTTGTGAAAGAGTGAACACTCTAGCTAATAACTCTGTCGGGTTTATTGGTTGTGACAGCGTGAACACTCTAGCTAGTTTATTGGTTGTGAAAGAGTGAACACTCTAGCTAATAACTCTGTTGGGTTTATTGGTTGTGAAAGAGTGAACACTCTAGCTAATAACTCTGTCGGGTTTATTGGTTGTGAAAGAGTGAACACTCTAGCTAATAACTCTGTCGGGTTTATTGGTTGTGAAAGAGTGAACACTAGCTAATAACTCTGTCGGGGTTATTGGTTGTGAAAGAGTGAACACTCTAGCTAATAACTCTGTCGGGGTTATTGGTTGTGAAAGAGTGAACACTCTAGCTAATAACTCTGTCGGGGTTATTGGTTGTGAAAGAGTGAACACTCTAGCTAATAACTCTGTCGGGGTTATTGGTTGTGAAAGAGTGAACACTCTAGCTAAAAACTCTGTCGGGTTTATTGGTTGTGACAGCGTTTGTTTGTCTGTTTGTTTGCTTAACGCCCAGCCGACCACGAAGGGCCATATCAGGGCGGTGCTGCTTTGACATATAACGTGCGCCACACACAAGACAGAAGTCGCAGCACAGGCTTCATGTCTCACCCAGTCACATTATTCTGACACCGGAACAACCAGTCCTAGCACTAACCCTATAATGCCAGACGCCAGGCGGAGCAGCCACTTGATTGCCAATTTTAAAGTCTTAGGTATGACCCGGCCGGGGTTCGAACCCACGACCTCCCGATCACGGGGCGGACGCCTTACCACTAGGCCAAGGTTGTGACAGCGTGAACACTCTAGCTAGTTTATTGGTTGTGATAGAGTGAACACTCTAGCTAATAACTCTGTCGGGGTTGTATGGGTTGTGAAAGAGTCAACACTCTTGCTAATACAAGTAACTCTGTCGGGGTGGTATGGTTTAATTGTGAAAGAGTGAATATCTTGCTAATAACTCTGTCGGGTATATGG
>NC_090249.1:16014568-16102068 GCF_037325665.1 Littorina saxatilis
ACCAAATAACACTGTCAAATGCATGCCAACCTCTGAACTTCCTTACTACAACTATATAACACGAAAACAATTTCATTAAAAACGAATGTTACATTACAAACAACCGGAACCAATGCTTAACTCATATAAGTACCCTGCATGCATGAGAAACATGAAAAACAGATTTAAGCAGTAAGAATTTAAACATATGCAGGCAGAGGGGGAGCTCGAGACAGCACCAGAGATAGAGTGGGAGACAGATTGATCATTTGAAAAACTGATAAATACGGCCAAATCAAGAAGTGAATGTAAAAACAAAATTATGATTAAACAAAACATGTTCACAGAAAATAAATATTTTCCATAGTTGACAGTTGTGCTATGATGGAAGACAACCTTCATTAAAAATAATTATGAGCAACTGATTGTTCGTTTTCAAAACTAACAAGGCAATGCTCAATATTTAATTCCACCCACACACAACAGTATTGTCAAGAAGACACAGTACAGTTGTTAAGTACACACTCGCACACACACACACAAAGTCTCAAAAAATCAACCCTAATTTTTTTATTTTTTTTTTAATTAAAAATAGTAAGACAGCAGTGATGGCTGATGTTGATAAAATGGTAAAGACAACAAATAACACCAACAAAATGCAATAATCTTGAAATAACTACCATTGCACATCAAGAAAACTTTTAAATTGCACCCATTACAAACCTGCAAAACTGATTTCAACCCATCAAGGAATATCAAGTGGAATAAACAGTACTTTGATTACAAAACCATCTACCCATTATTTTTTTTCTTTATTCTGCGATCCAGAGGATGTGGTCAAATCACTGCAAATCAAGGAAATTTATACAAGGAATCCACCTTCAAACTTTGTCAAGATGTGCAATCTACTTTGCTACTCAACCGCTTGACTGTTGTAATATGTACATTACATCGCAAAAAATCAGTACCCTTACAAGGGAAACAACCGCTGTAATTTGCTCTTTGATTTGCAATGTGCTGATTGCTTCCCCCTTAGACCATTTTCTGTTTTTGGTCAGCTGTTTTGCCTTGAATGCAACGATTTTTCATCTGAATTTTTGATTGAATTTCTGTGGCTGTCAAAGGGTCAATACTGCATTTCATTTAACAATGCTCTGACCATCCTATTTTCCTTTAACTTGACACCAGACAACTCAACAGTGTGGACAGGAGCAAGAACTTATAATTCTCACTCCACAAAACACTGTCTAAGAACTGTCAACCTTTATTATTTCACAATACAAAGTCTCAAACTTTGAATAAAAATTCTATAACTGCAAACATTTTTGAAAAAAAAAAATGCTGCAAACTCTGTCAAACCTCAATCAACAAACTCAAAAGAACTCGAGCTCTAACATTTCAGATTGTCTGCATTCGAGTCATATCGCCGGCACTTTTCTACTACGTAAAAGACGTGCCGGCGATATATCACCGGCAAGATGTTATTTTTTTTCCTTGTTGGGAGCGACGAGGATTGCAGGGACGCAACTGGCAACTAAAAGTACGTTCATTTTTGAAGGAGTTGCTTCCCTTCAATTACTATTAGCGTTGGTTTGCCGCCTTCAGCACTGATTTTTCCGTGCAGACTGCGACGTAGGCAATTCGCCGAAACAGCATGGCGTCGCTCAAAAGTTTCGTTTTACCCCCTGGATCTACAGCCTCAATTATAAGGTTAGGGTTTTCATAAAGATCACATGTAATTCTTTCTGATTCATTTTGTTTTATGTTATGTTGTGTGGTTGTGTGTCTGTGATTTTTTACAAAATGCCCGAAACAGTGCGATTTGAGGGAACGCAATGAACAATACGGGCGCGACTCGAATGAGTTAATACAGCTGCAAAACTCTGATAATACCATGCAGAAACACACCTTATAAGCACAATCGCCCTCTTCAAATTTCACGTTGTCAGACACAGCCCCACAGAAACTTTCAAAACTTGCAGAATTGTGCAAGAAATATGAGCTCATATCAAATGTCCCTTTGGATGCAAAGATCAAGAGATTGAGGTGAGCGTCTTGATCATGTTGCTGGAGAGTTCCCTCAGTTCGTACGGCCCGTCTGATGTCAGAGGTGTCAACGCCTGGTTCAAGTCTTCTCGCATGTTGGAGGATATTAGTGTGAGCTGGTTCACCTCTGCCAGAAAGGAAACAGATGAAAAATTAAATGAGAAATTTTAATTCATTCAACTGAACTACAGACCCACACACATACAGGCACACACATGCACAGATGCGGGTTCGCACACATACACACAAGAATGGGTACACGCACACAAACACAAGCGCACCCTCACACACACACACAACTTCTTGGCAAGAACAAGTTCACATCAGGCAAAAGAAAACTTTCCTTGAGATATGCAGATTTTCATCTTTGTCGTAGAAGGTCAATAAGTCATACTGAGAGAACCATCACACTAATCAGTTTTTACTTTGAACTTAAAATCACTTTATAAACAGTTTTCTTAATTCAGAAAATTTGAAAAGTGCCAGACACACAAAATTCTCTTCAGTCATATGTTAACAGATAAATATTCTTCAATCAAAGCAGAAATCCTTAGAAACAGAACGTTGGCCACATACCTGCAAGTCGAGCGATAATGAGATTGATGATGGTGGCACCCTCTGTTCTGATCACAGCATATTTGAGATTACCTGTTACAAACATTACATTCACTTAAAACCTCCTTCACAAATTCCGCAAGCAAAAGTGATAAACTTACAAGCGCAAAATCTGTTTCAGTCTGGGCAATAGAAGGAAAATCAAATTATGAAAGCACAAAGAAACCATGGTGAAGCTCTAAATCAACAAACACACTTAGCAACATCACCATGTACACTCAACTATTTTCATTCAAAATGTTTGTGTACAACAAACTTATCAGCACTTATCATAGAATTCCATCACATTTCAGCATTGTTGCCATCGCTAGCTTAAAACAAGAAGGGCAAAGCCCATACGACTCACATGCTTTACACATTTTTCCTACCAAAATACATGTGACCTTGACCCAAGGTCAAGGTCTTCCAAGGTCATACAACACAAAGCTGTTAATTCAAGACATAGGAAGTACAATGGTGCTTATTGGCTCTTTCTACCATGAGATATGGTCACTTTTAGTGGTTCACTACCTTAATTTGGTCACATTTCATAAGGGTCAAAGTGACCTTGACCTTGATCATATGTGACCAAATGTGTCTCATGATGAAAGCATAACATGTGCCCCACATAATTTTTAAGTTTGAAACAGTTATCTTCCATAGTTCAGGGTCAAGGTCACTTCAAAATATGTATACAATCCAACTTTAAAGAGCTCCTGTGACCTTGACCTTGAAGCAAGGTAAACCAAACTGGTATCAAAAGATGGGGCTTACTTTGCCCTATATATCATATATAGGTGAGGTATTGAATCTCAAAAACTTCAGAGAAAATGTGAAAAATGTGAAAAATAGCTGTTTTTTAGGCAACATTTATGGCCCCTGCGACCTTGACCTTAAAGCAAAGTCAAGATGCTATGTATGTTTTTTGGGGCCTTGTCATCATACACCATCTTGCCAAATTTGGTACTGATAGACTGAATAGTGTCCAAGAAATATCCAACGTTAAAGTTTTCCGGACGGACGGACGGACGGACGACTCGGGTGAGTACATAGACTCACTTTTGCTTCGCATGTGAGTCAAAAAACAAGAATTCTAGGATATCGGAACGTTTAACTATTGACAAAACCTAATAATAACCTACAATTCTCGTTTTTTGATTCTCGATTTTAGCAGTCTTATCTGTTTTAAGATTTCATCCCCAGCTTCCACAGGTTACTAAAGTAAGAGAGGGAACTGTATGTTACTAAACACTGAAACCCCAAAGATTGCTTCCCTTTAGGGATAATACCCTTCCAAGGCCGTCTGTGTTGTATTCCTTACCCAAGCAAGGGAGAACAGCAGTGAACACCGTCTGCATTGTGGGGCAAAATTTGTCAGGTCCTTTCCCCAGCTGCTCCTTGTCAAACTCTTGCAATCTGTGAAGCAAAGACACTCAGTTACACAGCAATCTTCTTCTTCTTCTTCATTAGCGTTCCAGAAATTCTGGTGACGTGTGAGCACGTTTGCCCATTTGGGTTCCCCACACTATACTCTGAGAGCATAGTCAGCTTCACTCCGCTTTCGTTGGGTAGGCATGCTGGGTATTTTCGTGTTTCCATAACCCACCGAACTCCGACATGGATTACAGGATCTTTTTCGTGCGCACTTGGTCTTGTGCTTGCGTGTACACACGAAGGGGGTTAAGCAGGTCTGCACATAAGTTGACCTGGGAGATCGGAAAAATCTCCACTCTTAACCCACCAGGCGGCAGCGACCGGGATTCGAACTCACGACCTCCCAATTAGGAGGCCGACATCTTACCACTGCGCCACTTTGCCCGTCACACAGCAATCAAGACCAAGCAAAGCTAAAGTAGATTTTTATTTTCATCAGAAATGTCTTCCTGCCATTTCACACCATCATTAGGTCACACAGTCTTACCCGTACACAAATAAGAACTTCCCTGTGTATCTACTCCCTAAAATAAAAATAAATCAGTCATGGAGTTTAATTTGTGGTACACAGAAAAACAAGAAATGTATACCTGTCAACAAACTTGTACAATGCCTTCAAAATTGCCACCTGTGCCCTCCAGGTGCTAACAGGAAGAGCAGACGTCAACTTTTCCAGGTATGGTCCTTTGAATTCCTCTGAAACACAGCATAAAACACGACTTATTACACCCCCGGTATAGGGGTGTGTATAGGTTTCACTCGATGTGTTTGTGTGTTTGTGGCGGTGTTTGTGTTCGCAAGTAGATCTCAAGAATGAATGGACCGATCGTCACCAAACTTGGTGAACAGGTTCTATACATTCCTGAGACGGTCCTTACAAAAATTGGGACCAGTCAAACACACGGTTAGGGAGTTATTGGTGGATTAAAATTATACAACGACTTATAGACGGACACCCCCGTTGGTCAAAGGGAAATAACCATTCTCACTGCCACCAACTGAGAAGGTTATTTCCCTTCCCTTTGATGGGGGTGTTTTTCCTATCAGAGGAATTTCTTGTTTAATCAAGTTTTTTGAAGGCTAACAAGACCACAGAACAGATGAACCTAAGAGCCTCAAATTAATGGGGAGGAGTCGATTTTGTGAAGTGTACTACTCGAAGCTGGCTGCATGTAGATTTGGCACTGAATTTTTTGTTAGGTCTTAAAAGAGGGTTCCACTGTACAGCAAATGGTTACCTTGCGTAGCGAGGGTGCGAGGCCAGGCCTGTCCCAGCGTAGTGAAACATGTCTTGGTTAACTCCTCCTCCTTTGCTGGGTTCGAGTCTTCCTCCTTTTCTTTGGACACCTGCAAAATTATTAGCATAGATCATTGTGTATCATGCAGTTCTATCTTCCTCCTCTCCCATTTCTTCCTCTCAACAAAAATGCAGACTCTCCTCGGTGTACGAACACCCCCGTGTGCACACATGCGCAAGATAAAGATACCAAGCTCATAGCGGAAGTCTCAGGACTTGGAAAACTCACACACACACACACACGCATGCATCATCTTTCGTCTCTCACCATATTCTCAGCGCATTACAATTACCTGTTCCTATATAGGCCAACTGATCTGAGAGGACGTCAAACTCCTCTAACAAAACTTGAAACTTGTGCATACGCTCGTGCATGTGTGCGCGAGTCTGTTTTTGTGTGAACGTGAGCAGCATCTACCCATTTCAGAGAGAACGCCACAGTCACCCTCACTCTTCTATACACAAGAATTCTTAACATTTTAACTTGTTGCAAACAAATATAAGCCAGACTGACCTTAGAAATGTGAGGCGTGACGATCTCCCACACCTGCTTGAACTGGTCGCGCTCGTACGCCTCCAGAATGTCTCCTAGACACGCCAGCGCTCCCAGTCTGTACGCAGGCTGATCCTTACGACTTTCCCTCACCGCTGTGTCTATGATCTGTCACCAGCAGAATCAATACAATGAGTATAACTGGGTTTAAACAACAAAAACATATGTGTTGCATTTATTTAAAGTTTATTTGTTTTTAAATGTGTATTGTTGCTGTTATTAAGATTATTATTTTAAGATTGATTTAAGGCGCTTATGTTGTGTATTGTTGCTGTTATTAAGATGATTATATTTAAGATTGTAAGGCGCTTATAACTATTTTAGGATTTGCGCCCTATAAATACCCTTATTATTATTATATGCTTACATGACCCGCCTTCGCCATGTCCCATTACAGTGGAAGTGGAACCCCCCTTTTAAGACCCCAACCCCGATAGAAGACTCACTCTTTTCTTACAGATGGACACTGCTCAGTATTAAGACTCACTGATTACTCAGAAGAGTCAAAAACGTGTTATCTACAACCTTGCAATAGTGACTATGTAGGTCTAAAGAGATTCTAAACTGCATGAATCAAAAACAGGTCGACTGCTAACGTTCTAAATCAAGAATCAACCAACTAAATGTCATGATTCGTGAGAACCCTCCCATGCACACATCATAACCAGCCAACGCTTCACAAGTACTGCTCTCAATTGTTTCCATAGCCTAAAAGTTAAAATTTACTCCTGGCAAGTTCAATGGGAATAAAATGCAAATGTTGGTCAAATATCTTTTGGAAACTGTTATATTGTGTACTACGTCACAAATATGTTGTGTACAACGTGACAATGTTGGGAGAGTGCTTCCCCTTTGGTCTGGACAGCTTGGACAGTAAAGACGTGTTTCGAACCTACTCATGTTTCAAGCATGTGTGTCTGAATGCCAAACGGATCAACCCACCAATGCAGACGAGGAACACAACAGAAACCAAGCACTATTCCCCACAACCCAGATGAATTAGCTTTATATGTCTGTCTGACCTTATGTTCATGTAAGAAAACTACAGTAACAAAAGCTGGTATGCACTGTTGAAGTTCAGTAAAAACAAAAAATCAATAACAACAAATTGTTCAACAAAATCAAGAGTGCAAACTTTAATCCTCCGATTTCTGTGAAAGCAAAATCTTGGGACACTTTCACCAAGAACATATCTGACCGGAGGAAAAGGCTGAGAGCTGAAAACTGGTTACTCTTAACAGACTCAAATAGGATTCTTTCTTTATTTGGTGTTTAACGTCGTTTTCAACCACCAAGGTTATATCGCGACGGGGAAAGGGGGGGAGATGGGATAGAGCCACTTGTCAATTGTTTCTTGTTCACAAAAGCACTAATCAAAAATTTGCTCCAGGGGCTTGCAACGTAGTACAATATATTACCTTACTGGGAGAATGCAAGTTTCCAGTACAAAGGACTTAACATTTCTTACATACTGCTTGACTAAAATCTTTACAAAAATTGACTATATTCTATACAAGAAACACTTAACAAGGGTAAAAGGAGAAACAGAATCCGTTAGTCGCCTCTTACGACATGCTGGGGAGCATCGGGTAAATTCTTCCCCTAACCCGCGGGGGGTCTCAAATATGATGGGAGTCAGTGAAAGTGCTAATCAAACAAACACAAAACACAAAAACTTACCTTATTAACCAAGGCCTCATCTTTGAGGACAGCTTCCCTGAAATTAACAGAGCAGCAGTGTTTAAGGCATTACTGACTTTCACAATCAAAAGAAAAAATCCAAAGTACAGTAACGGCCAGCACATTCTGATTAACCCGAGGCCACATCACACAGCTATTGACACATGATTTCTAAACGCTTTCACACAGCCAAGAAGTCAAGACAGAGCTCATCTGCTGTTTGTACACAAATCCACATGCATGGATAAACTCCCCTTGCACTCCCCCCCCCCCCCCCCCCCCCTCACCTCCAAGGAAACAAGATGGACTGAAAGGGCACACACACACACACACACACACACACACACACACACACACACACACACACACACACACACACATGCATGCATGCACACACACACACCAGGCCTGGGAATGAGTAAAAGTGGTTTGGGCGTACTGATGGGAAAATGTTGCGTTTTAAGCATTGTTAAGGGCACACGGAGGCTCTTTTCTTACACAATTAGAAAAGGACTTCGTCGTATTTACGACGAGGAATTCGTCGTATTTACGACGAAAGGTGTATCATTCCCAGGCCTGACACACACACACACACATTGACACATACATGCACACACACACACACACATCCCCACACACGCATCAAAAATACTCACTTGCATGACAAGCAGATTGTTGACAAAGTCTTGAGCAAAGCTTCCTGCAAAAGGAATAAAACTTTTCAGCAACAAATATATATCAGAATCAAACTTTACTGTACATTTGATGGTTTCTAAGAGGAGATTGTTGTTTTCCTTCCGGGTACCAAAACCGCTCCTACACTTCCATTGAGTTGATGCCATTATTAGTTGTGTACTTACACAATTTTAAGCATACTAGTCCCCATCCCAATATAAATCATGACAAAGTACCGAAGCCAAAAATATTTCATCAGCAAATAATACAAGAGCCAATAGACAATGTTCGGAAATAACTCAGGTTTGTATCGATTGTGAAAGAGTGAATACCTTTTGCAATTCTTGCGGCAAACTTCCCCACCTGAAATAATAGGCCCCTCATTAGCGAGGCTGTGTGTCTCCACATGTGGAAAAGGAGCATGCTGGAAAGTTTGCCTCAATAAAAACAAGAGTATTCACTCTCACACAAACAACACAAACCCGACAGTTACTTATCTTCTTCTTTTTCGTTCATGGGCTGAAACTCCCAAGTTCTCATGTTTTTGCACGAGTGGGTTTTTACGGGTATGAGTGTTTTTACCCCGCTATTCAGGCAGCCATACGCCGCTTTCGTAGGACGCTATTATCTAAATTCGTCTATTGTCAATCCACCAAAGCAATACAGTCCTATCCACAACCTTCTACTCTACTTACTACCCTCCCCAAACAATCCCCACACCACCACCTCCACCCACCTTGCCGGTCCAGGTGCGGCTGAGCAGAGCAGCCAACAAGGCGTCCAGCAACTGTCCCAGTTCAGGCTGACCCAGCTGAGAGCCCAGTTTCTCGGCAACGGTTGCTATGGCGCTGGCTGCCTGGGCCTTGGTGGTCCAAGCAGAAGCGTCTATCAGCTCCACAAGCATGGCCGTGATCTCTTGCAGGTAGAGACGGATCCCTGCCTCCATGCCTGGGTTTGAGTTAAAGGAGCAGAGATGATGAACATTGGATGATCAGCCTTGTGAAGAATGAAGTGTATGGCAGGGATGTCGTTAGGCGTCGGACATAGACCGATTAAGAGGCTCAAATGTCCGATTCATATAGCCGCATGGCGGTCAGATGTCCTATCGTTTTCAACTGAGTGCTGGCATTGTCCGATAACTCAATTACTTCGGACAGCGCGATATTCGTTAATGTTCCTTTCAAGATACACGTACAGGTGCACTGAAGTTATGCAGTGCGGATCTTGCGTTTGGGTGACATCCGTCTGCAGCACATTAAATTTAGGAGTATGGGAGACAACTCCAACTGACTAAGTCTTGCGTCTGCTTTTGCTTTCAGTTCGATATATTTTGACGAAGCACACTGAGTTATGCCACCGAAAAATAAAAATAAAGCCTGCCAAAGTTCAACAAAATCTGAACACGTTTGGCTATTCAACGGCATCCTGTGCTAAATTAGGGTCAAAAACAGTGGGGAACACGGCGAGCGTCATTCCTAAAAATGAAAAAATTCTGACGTCCTGAAATTTCTGAAAGCGGTTAAATGTCTTATTGACGCTAAAGAACTGGGACATTTGTCCTATAGGTATGAATTTGTAGCAACATCCCTGGTGTGGTATTGGTATTCTTAGCAAGCTCATTAAACTAAAAGTAAAATAAAAAGAAAGCTTTGTTTTTTTAATATATTTTCTTTTGCACCAAAACCAAAAAGGCAAACAGGACAATGCTTCTTTGAATTCTTATGCAGTGGAACCCCTTGAAAGCAGGTTTTCCAGGTAAGAAAAAAGTGAGGACAGGTAGACAACTACAAACTAAAATTTCCAGATCAAATAGATTAAGGTAAATTGTCAAGATTCCTTATGCAGCTTTCCATGGTCAGTTAACACACAAATGAAAAGTAAGCACAAGCATTCTGCTTGTAGCAACCGAGCTGCAGTGGCTCTAGATTCTTTCCCTCAAATCTGACCCCTAAATGAATCATAACCAACTACTTCTCCTGGCAAGTTTGCTTCATTGTTCTTAATACAGATATACAAACATACATACCTGGAGTGATTTCATTCCAAACATCTTCCCACTCTGAGGACTCGTTTGTCTTCTTCTCCTCTGCAAAACACAATAAACGATAACATTTCAACTGCATATTCACAAAAGCAATCACACCTTCTGAAGAACAGTGAACTACATCTTGTACTATTTTACTTTTTAAGATACGATAAGATAAGAAAACTTTAATGTCCATTTTCATTTTACACAAACATGGAAATTTTTCTTTTGGCACCACATCGCATTTCTAATAAATTTCTGCTACTGTATATGACGACCACCCAAGGGACCCTTCAAAAGTGGTCTTTATAAACAGGTGGTTGCTATGGAAAGGTGAATTAAAGAGAGAAAAAACTCTTCGTGGATTTATGGGTGGTCGTAATGGGCAGGTAGTCGTTAGCGAGAGATAGTCGCTAGGGCGGGTTCGACTGTACTTTCTTCTGTGACCGGGTTTACAGCAAGCTTCTGCACTATGGGCTTTGTAAATACTACCACCTTCTTTTTCTTCTTCTGCGTTCGTGGGCTGAAACTCCCACGTACACTCGTGCTTTTGCACGAGAGGAATTTTACGTGTATGACCGTGTCCTGTCTCATGTCCCAAACTCTCGACATACAGGTAAGTTTCACCCAACGAACAGACTTTTCATTTCTTTAATTCGTCTATTCAATGCAACCGTTGGTACCCAACACTGGTACTTGATCGCTATGGTGAAAATCTGAAAGAACAAACAAAAACCATACTCAGAACATTTGTAAAACAAAATACTTTTCCAACTCAAGGGAAGTAATAAAAATCACACTCACTAAACCACCTTCAGACCTGTTTACTTTAAACCCGAAGCAAGAGTACTTTCCCAAACAGTTGAGTGTATTTTTCAAAAGGTTGGTGTACTTTGCAAGCAAAGCCATATGGGCTAGGGAAAATGTACGCGTGGGTGCAAACGTGTTTGTGTAAGAATAGCATGTCTTGTGAACACCTTCAGAATTTAACTCCTTCCAATACAACAGGGATAAAACAATTTTATTTACCTGTCAGTTTGTAGCATTATAACCAGTGTCTTCCAAACAGATTAATAATGAAAAGATGAACTTCGTGAAATAACATCTGCGGTTGACAGTGGCAAGTTCATTTTTACAATCATCTCAGAAAACATTGCTTCAGCACGGACTACAGCCTTTTCTTCTGGCAGGTTTAGCTTTGCGGGAATGAACTTTATAATTCCTTGGCAGCTTTCAGCGAATTTCTTTGTAGCAACCTTGTCCAGGTGAGTTTTGGAACTGCAGTGTCGTTCGATGTCATATTTCCCGGGCTAGGCAACGGAGAAATCTGATTTAGGTCTGCAATACTTGCAGTGTGCATGACTGTTTCCCACAGTAGACTCCACAATTCCTGGCTCTTCTTATATTTCTCCAAGAAAATGTGCTGCTTCTGCTGTTTAGACTTGGTACAGTCACCCGAAACTGGCAAAATTCTCTGCTTCATTTTGCAACGATTGTCCAGACGATCGCACGTGCCAACAACTGAACGAGGTTTCCACAGCTGAAGACTCGCTGTCAGACCGAAACCGGTATCAGTTGTACCATCCCGTAATCAGAACACCAACACCAGAAAACGTATTCTTGACTTTTAGTCGTATTTTGTGCGTGTGTCGCGTATTGTCGTACCGATAATAATTTGGCGTACAAAATACGCCCAAATCATACTGGTAAACAGGTCTGCACCTTGAAGTGGAGTACACCAAAAACGAAATGAACAAATATCCAAAAAATAGAACATTGTACGATTTCCAACAATTGAAAGGTTTTAGGCAGCAACTCTTCTGCAAAATCTTGATAGAGCGTCTTTGCTTTTAAATAAACTATTCTCAATGAAAAAGAGATGTACAATGATGTCAAACTGCTGACATAACCACAACCACACGTGGCACTTCGAGTCACGAACTCTAAATGCAAATGAAAGACATCAAAACCAACCTAAATCATAGTCATGGTCATATAAAACCTAGAATATAATCATACTGAGTTGTTATCCTCATATATAAAGAATAAGATTGCTTACTTGTTGTGTTTTCACGGGTTTAGCAAGTTTTGACAGAGCTGGGAGCCAGCTGCTGCCGGGTTCGGCAGACGACACTTTCGAAAGCGAGGTCGAAACCTTACAATTTGTGGATCGTAGCACAATAGGAACGAAACGAAAGTAAAGATACATTACAGACCGTGTATGACCGTTTTTACCCCGCCATTAAGGCAGCCATACGCCGCTTTCGGGGGAAGCATGCTGGGTATTTTCGTGTTTCTATAACCCACCGAACTCTGACATGGATTACAGGATCTTTTCCGTCCGCACTTGGTCTTGTGTTTGCGTGTACACACGAAGGGGGATAAGCCACTAAGCAGGTCTGCACATAAGTTGACCTGGGAGATCGGAAAAATATCCACACTTAACCCACCAGGCGGCCGCGGCCGGGATTCGAACCCTCGACCTTCCGATTAAGAGGCCGACGTCTTACCACCCCGCCACCAAAATGTTTCTCCTATCTTTTTTTCTTTGATATATGAAGAAAGTGAAGAGATACCTTCGGACTTTTTCTGGTGCATGGTAAAGAAGGCGAGAGGAGCCAAAGGGAAAATATTTTTTCTCGTTAATTCATAGTCATGTAGTACAGACTCTTTGCTGCTACCACCACCTGATTTAAAGAAAATTGCTTGTGTTCTTTCCGTGCATAGGAGCTTCTCCTAAACAACTATTACCTAAATGTTTCTTTTTTTTTTCTTTTTTTTTTTTTTAAATATGAAGAAAGTGAAGAGAGACCTTCCGTCTTTTCCTGGTGCATGGCAAAGAAGGCGAGAGGCATGGCCAGACTGGCATGACGGAGAAGATGGTCTGGTGCTGTCCGACTGATGGCGTGCAACGTCACTCCGCACGCTTGCTGGGCACTCTCATCTGAAAAGAACACACAGATTACATCTGTAAACAAGCAACACATACAGTGGAACTCGTGTTTTAAGACCTCCAAATCTGTGAAAATCAGGTCTTAAAAAGGAGGGAGTCTTAAAATCGGGGTAAATTTACAGAGGTTATGATCTGAAAAATCAAGGGAGAGTCTTAAATTGAGGAATCTTAAAAGGGAGGTTCAACTGAATCAAAATTCAATGAAGCATTGTTCTGTTGGCCTTTTGGTTTTCATGCAAAAGAAGAAATACACAAAATAGTGCTTTTCATTTTATTCTTTAAATGCAAAAAAAAGCAGAAAAGGCGGAAAAAACCCAGTAGTTTTCTTTAACTCTTTCTCTTTATCAATTCATCACATTTAGCTTTAGCTCTCACCATACTTCACGGCTTTGTCATGATACCTTTGGGGCAACAATCAATAATACACTCACTTTCCTGGTCCAGGTACCATGTCTTGAGCTTGGTGATCAGCTTTTCTGTACTGCTGTCCTTCCCCACCTGAAACATCCACGCAGGCATATCATTTAGCCTAGCGACCATTTAGAAAATCTTCACGCGTTTAGTGGTGTCACACGGTGCGTTAAAACAGAGAGTCTGCTATCTCTTCTTCCCCTCTCCCAACCCAGCTTCGAAATGGTCCATAGACTATTTAGCTTAGTCTGTGGGGAAAAATCCATTAGGCTGTGAACCCCATAAGTCATCCCCATCAGTGTTTTACAACATTTCTTTTCATCCCTCTTTAGTTCCGTGCTACTTTGGCTTATTGTTTTCTTTTGTATTTGTTTGTTTAGTCCTAAAAAAAAAACAAGTCGCGTAAGGCGAAAATACAATATTTAGTCAAGTAGCTGTCGAACTCACAGAATGAAACTGAACGCAATGCCATTTTTCAGCAAGACCGTATACTCGTAGCATCGTCAGTCCACCGCTCATGGCAAAGGCAGTGAAATTGACAAGAAGAGCGGGGTAGTAGTTGCGCTAAGAAGGATAGCACGCTTTTCTGTACCTCTCTTTGTTTTAACTTTCTGAGCGTGTTTTTAATCCAAACATATCATATCTATATGTTTTTGGAATCAGGAACCGACAAGGAATACGATGAAAGTGTTTTTAAATTGATTTCGACAATTTAATTTTGATAATAATTTTTATATATTTAATTTTCAGAGCTTGTTTTTAATCCGAATATAACATATGTATATGTTTTTGGAATCAGCAAATGATGGAGAATAAGATAAACAAAAATTTGGATCGTTTTATAAATTTTTAATTTTTTTTACAATTTTCAGATTTTTAATGACCAAAGTCATTAATTAATTTTTAAGCCACCAAGCTGAAATGCAATACGGAAGTCCGGGCTTCGTCAAAGATTACTTGACCAAAATTTCAACCAATTTGGTTGAAAAATGAGGGCGTGACAGTGCCGCCTCAACTTTCACGAAAAGCCGGATATGTAGAGGTTACATGCCGAGTCTCAGTGATTATTAAAAATAATGGTCGAAGTTAGCGGATCATGAAAAATGCGAGCTTCAGCGAGCTTTTTCATGACCGCGAACTGAGACCATTATTTTTAATAATCACTGAGACGAGGTGTGTAACCTCTTTATTCCCCCTTTCTTCAGTTATTCAAAGAAAACAGGAGTTTTTGTGCGAAAGTTTGATCGAATTCGAATCACTCAACCAGTCAACCTGCGCAGGCGATCGATTAATGCGCGGTTGTATAGTTCCGTGCAAATCATTCCATTCTGTTAACACTTCTTGTCAGTTTCCCTGTTTTAGACTAAAATCAAGTACACAGATAAGCTGTTATTCTGCTGTGGCGGTAAAGGCAGATATTGTGTGTTCTGTTTATGTTTTAGTATCGCTTAAGATAATGTTCTTTCGTCAAATGGGACTAGCAGACGAACTTTTGCACCCGTGTTCCAACGTTAATTACTGTATGAAGTTCAGTTTTCTGGGGAAAATAGTGTATGAAACCGCTTTATGTTGTTTAAATTGATGAGATGTGTGCATTTGGTTGCGTGTGATCTGTTTATAAAATGAAATATTGTTGAAAACTGACCGTCGGATTGCAGTCAGTGTTGTCGAAGAAACTGCGTTAAAAGAAGGGGAACTACTCTTGTCGGCTAGAGTATGAGTTACTTGCCTTGGGAATTTGCTTGTGATGAACGGATTGTGCACGGCAGATCTAGATTCAGAAAACAACCGAACTCATGGATTTTATATGGAGATTCATGTGTTCAGGCCTGTAGTTGTTAATTTAAATGCGGTATGTTTGTATTGTTTGCTCCAGAAATGTATACTTCGTACATTAAAGCGTTTGGAACTTTTCAGTCGCAAAAGTAGTACCGAAACAGAACAGCTTCTCAACCCATTGCACTATCGAGGATTCAGGCTGTTGCTGGCTCGTTATTTGTTTGGTTGCTGGGTCATTATCGAAAAATAACTAGCTCTACAAGTTTACAGAGGTAAAGAAGCAGAGGGGGGAATAAGACGTCATCAAAGACATTTATCAAAAAAATGAAAACAACGTTCGGGGATTTCATACCCAGGAACTCTCATGTCAAATTTCATAAAGATCGGTCCAGTAGTTTAGTCTGAATCGCTCTACACACACACACACAGACAGACAGACAGACACACACACACGCACATACACCACGACCCTCGTTTCGATTCCCCCTCGATGTTAAAATATTTAGTCAAAACTTGACTAAATATAAAAAAAAAACATAGGTAAAAATGTGACCATATTTTTGTGTGTGCTGACCTTATATTGGCGAGTACATTTTATTTTTTTTTTTTTTTCCAATTTGGTTCATCTTACCCACAGTCACAACTTGTTGTTTAGATTTATCTTATGTTGTAAAAGGGCAAGAAAGAAATGCTACTTCTGTAAAACTGACAGTACAAGCACTTGAATAGACAAGGGCGCTTCATTTCAGAATACAGCACCTAACATCTGAATACCTGTGCTCTCAATGTAAGTCTAGCAGTGTTTCTTATAGCAGCGGTATCTCTGGAAGAAAGCCCACCTTGACAAGATGAGCCAATGCTGATGCGTAGTTTTTCCTGACAGAGCTGTTCCGATCGTTCAGGCCTTGCAAGAAAGCACCCATCAGTTTGCCTGCAAAAGAATAACGTCAGTGAAGTCCTCTCAACACTCTGAGTGTGTGTGTGCGTTTGTGTGTTTGTCTCTCTTTGTCTCTCTATCTTTCGGTCTGTCTTGGTCTCTCTCATGATTTAAAGTCCATAGCGTGTCTTTATAGTACAATTCAACAGCACCTAAAGTGACATCCTTCTGCCCAAACAATGACATCATGCTGGACTATTTCCGCCTCAACCTGCTTTTCCTGATCTCCCCATTAGTTTATCTTCACTGTCAACATCCCACAAGTTTATCTTTGCACACGAAAGCAAGCACAACCATAATGTATCAATGTTATTACAGTATAACCCCCCTTATAAGACCCCCCTCCCTCCCCCCCCCCCCCCGCCCCCAATTTAAGACTCCCTCCCTAAGACCCTTTTTTGTTTTGTTTTGTTTGTTTGCTTAACGCCCAGCCGACCACGAAGGGCCATATCAGGGCGGTGCTGCTTTGACATACAACGTGCGCCACACACAAGACAGAAGTCGCAGCACAGGCTTCATGTCTCACCCAGTCACATTATTCTGACACCGGACCAACCAGACCTAGCTCTAACCCCATAATGCCAGACGCCAGGCGGAGCAGCCACTAGATTGCCAATTTTAAAGTCTTAGATATGACCCGGCCGGGGTTCGAACCCACGACCTCCCGATCACGGGGCGGACGCCTTACCACAAGGCCAACCGTGCCGGTCCCTAAGACCCTGTTTTCTCAGACTTTGTGTTGATAACCTGTGTAAATGTACCCTACGTTTAAGACTCCCTTCTTTTTAGGACCAGATTTTCTGATTTTTCTTTCTTTATTTGGTGTTTAACGTCGTTTTCAACCGTTCAAGGTTATATCGCGACGGGGAAAGGGGGGAGATGGGATAGAGCCACTTGTTAATTGTTTCTTGTTCACAAAAGCACTAATCAAAAAATTGCTCCAGGGGTTTGCAACGTAGTACAATATATGACCTTACTGGGAGAATGCAAGTTTCCAGTACAAAGGACTTAACATTTCTTACATACTGCTTGACTAAAGTCTTTACAAACATTGACTATATTCTATACAAGAAACACTTAACAAGGGTAAAAGGAGAAACAGAATCCGTTAGTCGCCTCTTACGACATGCTGGGGAGCATCGGGTAAATTCTTCCCCCTAACCCGCGGGGGGTACTTTCTGATTTATGGAGGTCTTAAAGGAAGGGTTCCACTGTACCAGCATGAGGGGCCACATCCTGTGGACACTGATGCACCAGAGAAATGACGAAACTGGAGCAGCCAGCCTTGGTCCCCACACCCAGGCCACGCTTGATCAGGTCTGTCAGTCGTGGCACCAGCTCCGTCAGTACAGACTCATCAACGTACTGCACACACTGCAACACACAAATAATGAGTTATTTTCCTCTTTTTTACATTTAGTCAAGTTTTGACTAAATGTTTTAACATAGAGGGGGAATCGAGACGAGGGTCGTGGTGTATGTGCGTGTGTGTGTCTGTGTGTGTGTGTGTGTAGAGCGATTCAGACTAAACTACTGGACCGATCTTTATGAAATTTGACATGAGAGTTCCTGGGTATGAAATCCCCGAACGTTTTTTTCATTTTTTTGATAAATGTCTTTGATGATGTCATATCCGGCTTTTCGTGAAAGTTGAGGCGGCACTGTCACGCCCTCATTTTTCAACCAAATTGGTTGAAATTTTGGTCAAGTAATCTTCGACGAAGCCCGGACTTCCGTATTGCATTTCAGCTTGGTGGCTTAAAAATTAATTAATGACTTTGGTCATTAAAAATCTGAAAATTGTAAAAAAAAATAAAAATTTATAAAACGATCCAAATTTACGTTTATCTTATTCTCCATCATTTGCTGATTCCAAAAACATATAAATATGTTATATTCGGATTAAAAACAAGCTCTGAAAATTAAATATATAAAAATTATTATCAAAATTAAATTGTCGAAATCAATTTAAAAACACTTTCATCTTATTCCTTGTCGGTTCCTGATTCCAAAAACATATAGATATGATATGTTTGGATTAAAAACACGCTCAGAAAGTTAAAACAAAGAGAGGTACAGAAAAGCGTGCTATCCTTCTTAGCGCAACTACTACCCCGCTCTTCTTGTCAATTTCACTGCCTTTGCCATGAGCGGTGGACTGACGATGCTACGAGTATACGGTCTTGCTGAAAAATGTATTTTTTACAAGTAAAATGACTATTTCTAAGAATACTCACCTCAATTTAACTAATAGGAGTTACCTTACTTACGAGTGCTAGACTGAGAAGCGTCCTATGTTACCAGTACTAGACTGTAAACAAGGTCGCTAACTCTAGATTTCCGTCGGTATACCATTTAGGGGAGTAGTCTCCCTTTGTCGGTAGTACCTCTCTGCGCATGTGCCAATGCCCATAATCCCCAGTTTCAATTCGAAGCTATTAAGTCAATAGCGGGGTTGGTGGGAGGGTCTCTGGTTAAATTGAGGTGAGTATTCTTAGAAATAGTCATTTTACTTGTAAAAAATACATATTTCTTTCGAATACATCACCTCAATTTAACTAATAGGAGAATAGATAACAGGCTGGAGGGTTGACTTTCGATCGGTAATCTAGTGTCACCTCACCCGACTCAGCCCATTTGTCCGGAATCCCCCCTGTAAAATCGGGGGAAGAAAAGGATAGATCATCGGACTGAGAAGCAAGAAATCCTGAGTCGGGCGAGTGGCAAGTTGCATTGTTGCCACTGTGTCAACTTGCTCCAGAAAGGGACAATCGAAAGAAAGTCCCACCTGTCAATGTAGAGCTGGTTTCTACTCGATGGTCGTTACTATTCCTCTGATCACTTGTCTTTATCAATGTTGGGTTATGGTTATGACTTGCCATTATGCGCCTTGAGCGACCCAACTCCCCAGCAACGTAAAGTTCTGCAGGCGGATCAGGTGAACGACCTAAAAGATGAGGAATGGTCAGAGATAACAATTCCTCTAATACCTTGAACTTATCACCAAGGTGCGTCTCTGCGACTGATCCTCCATTTAAGGGAGATTGACAGAGTTTCCAGAGATCCTGTAGAATTCTGGTCTGAGGCACCACTTTCCATGGCAAACAATTGTGCCAGTCGCATGAATGAATATATATATCCTCTCTGAATTTACCTCTCTAATGAGGATGGTAGGCACAGATACCAGTGTAAATTCAGGCTGACTTAGCTGTTCCTCCTGCGTGACAGGAAGTAAGCGCAAGTGCGCTCAGCAGTACGGTCACTGTCTGCACCTTACCTGTGCCTGTCTCAACGCATGTGGGGGCTATAAGCCTACCCTTAATGGTTATAGGTACCATTTGTCCTAGAATAGCCAGTGAAAGACAGCCAGCTGTATTGCCTTTACCCAAGGGGAAAACCTGCTTCTTACTTTGAAATTCCACACTTATAGCGTGAGGGGGTCCCCAGTGACCATGGGCATCTCTGAGCCCTTATTGGCTGAATGACCGCTCTTGTCTTACTCAAGAGGGTGCCATGCCTGGCATGCAACTCACTGAGAGGTCCCATTTGTGATTTCAGCAGGACCGTTTTCTGGCTTGATCAGCCAGGTCCTTGATCTAGGTTTTCTGTAAACATGGTTGTAGGTGGCATCTGCTGGGTTGTCTGCCCAGCATAGGTTTTGTGGGTTCTGGGACACTCCAGATTTCTGTAGAGCTCACAAGTTCTTAGATGACTATGCAGTGATGTTCTCCGGCCTATGGCCGAAGGTGCACTATCTTGGGCTGATGCAAAGTTCTGTCCCCTGGTAGTTGAACTCACAAAGATGTCTATGTTGTGATCTCAGTAGTACTTCTGCCTAGATCACCCAAGTCCATATCTGGATTTTCAGTAGGCGTGGCTGTGGGCGGCAAGTGTTGCATTGTCTGACCAGCATAGCTTTGTGAGCTCTGGGGCACTTCAGCTGTTTGTGGAGCTGAGCTCTAGGGTGACTATGCAGAGTTGTTTTCAGGCCCCTGCCTGAGGCAGGAGGTGTACTCTCTTGGTCTGATGCATAGTTCTGACTTGACAAAGGTCTTAGTCAGCACCCGAGTTGCCACGTTTCTCGCCCAAAAACGACGCGTAGCCGTAGACTGGGAGTGAGTGAGATAGGCTGGTGTGGTATTCCTGGCTCCAGCTAGGATCTCACTGTGTCTCTACCTCAGGCTCTTCGAGCGAGGGAGAAAAGGCTGGTGTGGTATTCCTGGCTCCAGCTAGGATCTCACTGTGTCTCTACCTCAAGCTCTTAGAGTGACACAACTTATACTCACCCAATAACCTTGTGTCACCGTAGACTGGGAGCGAGGGAGATAGCCTTGTGTGGTATTCCTAGCTCCTGCTAGGATCTCACTGTGTCTCTTTCCTCCAGCTCCTTTAGCTTTTGAGTCCAGGCATCTGAGAGTCTACATATGGATGGGATGGACACATTCACCCACTGTCAAAGGTATTGCCGCACTCATTATGCCTTTCGGGGGAGGAATACCTCTAGGTCTTATCTCTGTGGTCCAGGGATCTTAGAGCGCCAGTTGTAAGAGGCAAACGAAGCTTGTCCAATTCAAGGTTCGGTTGGAAGGGGTGGCTTAGCCTTCCCAAATCCAAGTGTGTCTGTGGCCGTACCCAATACCCCTAAAGGTAGAGGAAGCTCTTCTTGTTCCAGGAAAATTTGACTCAATGATGGATGGACGTATGGTTTACCCAGTCCAAGATGTCTGGCAGCACTAATCAATCCGCATGGGCTGAGAGGTCCTCCTTGATCTATGAAATCTGGCCCATGGATCTCATAGTGCGGATGGCTGACCAGACCTCAGACTATCTCTCAGTGTCCTTCCTGGAAAGTCCAAGGAAAAACGGGCGGAGTCACCTCGGGAGACATTCCCTCTTTAGTCAAGTCTGTCCGTCTCTGAAGCATGACGTAGGTTGAGTGCTGTCCCTGTTGAAGGGTTTTGCCTTGACTTGGTTTGTTTGTTTGCTTAACGCCCAGCCGACCACGAAGCGCCATATCAGGGCGGTTCTTGACTTGGTCCAAGGATGATAACCATGAGGTTTTGTAGCCTAAGGACTGCCTGACCCTGGGGTAGGTTGTCTTCCAAAAGCTGCTGATCATCTCAGGGGCACCTGCCCAGTGATCTTAAACGGCCCATCCCTTCTCTAGGACGTCTACTGTCGTCTCTCCTGTTGATGCTTCTGCCAGAGTTGTTACCATTATCAGTCGAGATGTGACCTGTTACAGGTGTCGGACATCCTCTGTTGAGTGTCGACTGTACAATCTGACATTTCTATCATCATCCCCTGGCTGATGCGGGTGTCAGATGACATTCAGGAAGAAGGGGCAACTCTTACAAGTTGTTACGCTGAGTCCGTCCACAGGTCATGAAAGCATTCTGTACTTGACGATCTCAGAGCACTTCTTCCCCCGTCTCTGCGTTATCTCCAACAGCTCCCCGCCTTGTGATGTAGCCTGAACATGCTCACCCGTGTTGCCCGACGCTTGTATGGCAAGATTCTTGGGCCTGTTACCCTGTTGAACAAGCTCCACTCCAAGTGTGAGTGATCTTCAGAGTCGTTTCCTCAGGCAAATGTCTTGAGACACTTTGATTCCTCTTATCTTGGTACGCAGTGTCTGTCTTGTAGCTGTGTATCCGAAGGAGACATCTAGAGACCTCAAGAGCTTGCAGTATGCATGGAAACTGATGTGACTACTATACCCTGTTCAGTTGTCCACCGCTGTTTGACTGGTGATCTGTATGCAGATTGCAGGTGCCATCTTGTTACTGGTAGGGCGGCTCCCCGGTGTGAAGGTTGTAGCCTCTAACCATAAGCTCTCCATTCCAGGTGATGAAGATAACTAGGAGGCTCTAGGCATTCTCCTCACACTCCCAGACTTCTGTGTAGCCGGGCACTGCTGAATATGGTCAGGCGTGAAGTGTTGGTCTAGTTCCAAGAGCGTTAAACATTAGGTCTTCCTCAGTCCGTCAGGAGGTGGTAGACAGGCAATGGGGGACGGGAGCTGTCCTTCCGGTGCTGAAGCATCGCTACAGGCAGTTTGCAGCACTGAATACTGGTAGTCAAAATGCATGAAGCCACCATCATGATGGGGAACCCTGGCAAAGATAGTGGTGGGAGGGGCCCAGTCCTGTCAACCGCTGTGTTTCGGGGTCACCTCAAGGGAGAGGTTGCAGACGAGGCTGTAGCTACCTCAGGGAGATTCTACTCATGTTACGCCCAGTGGACGTCTTGCCTGACAGCTGGAGGGTCTGTCATAAGCTGTCGCAACGATCCTGGGAGTTATCAGGGCGAAAAGGAAGCCTGTCTCTTCCTGTGCTTACTGGAGGTATTCCCCCAGAGCGCCCGACATTGTCTGTTTGGTAATGTCTACGTATATATAAATACATGTCAATATGACTTAATTCCCCCTCGTACTGATAACGGCATGGATGTGCCAAGAGTTTATCCAGTACCTTTCTCATGAGAGTAGCCGCTCTGTCTAGGAGGCATAGTTAATTGTGTGTTGTAACAACATCCGTTTAGCAAATATGTTATATTTTCCATAATATGAAATGATAAACATTGTATCCCTTGTATGAACCTGACTAGAGCCAGTGTTATTTAAGGGCGGCCTCTTATTGTTAGGTCCTGTTGTCTACTTCTGAGAACCTAGTCGTAGGATAAGGTGACAACAGTAGAGATGTGGCCTTGTTAAAGGTCAAAGGCTTAGGTTTTGCCTACGAACCAGGAATAAGTAGAGGCATGACAACATTATAGGAAGCTCCCCTGTGAGTATTATTCAGAGCCTTGCTCGATCTTGCATGTTGTGAAAACTCAGCTGAGTGTAATACTCATGTGTTAACAACCAAGTTTATTCATGCCCCTAAGGCATGGTTTCAACTGTATATTATTCATAACATGTCATTCAAGTGTAATGTACATCAATTGTGCACTGGAACAGAACATAAGTATATATGTGTGCCTGTTCTAATTGAATTTGAAGAGCTGTCTCCTGGCACTGTGGTATCAACAGATTTTAGCTGAGTGTAAATCTCAAAGTGTAAACACTTGAGTTTATCCATAAGTTAAATCTTTTACCACTCAGATAGCTGATTTAAACACTCCATGAAAATGGAATTTGTAACATCAACTGACTTCTTTGATACCCTTTGCCAAGAAAAAAGGATTATATCCCAATAAAGATGTCCCATCTGTGTTTGCATACACTTTAATTCTTCCTTGTCAATTTAAAAAAATTTTTATTTTTTTATTTTTTTTTTTAATATATATTTATATATATATAATGTGTATGTATGCACGCATACAAGTTTACAAGTTAATCAAGTTAAGTTGGCAAGGAAAGTATTCTTTATCCAATTTGAAGAAGTACCACCACGTGGTCTCTGTGAGTCCACCATGATCATCTGATAAAAATACCAAAACCATAATCTGCCAACCGCAGAAAACATCGTTTCCCAGACACATAGGAGAGAGAATTACTTGCCTTTCTCTGAGAGTAAAGGAAGTTCCCTCCGTAATATTCCCGGAGGCGCATATCTCAATCTCAGTGTTTGGTTTTCTTTCCAAGCGGGCGAGGTTTGTTGTTGTTATTCTTCGATACAACCCGCTTTCAGTTCTATCAGCGTTCAAGCGTACTGCGGTCCGTATCTACGCTGCCCGCAAAAGTCATCGCAGTTTGTAATGACCGAAGTATTCATACGCCATATGTAACATTCGCGGGCGCTCTGTGCCTTCAGTTCAATCAGCGTTCAAGCGTACTGCGTTCCGTATCTACGCTGCCCGCAAGAGTCATCGCAGTTTGTAATGACAGAAGTATTCATACGCCGTATGTAACCTTCGCGGGCGCTCGGTACTTTGTACGCCTAAAAATTCGGATCAGAAATGCGCTTCCGGTCGGGATAACGCGCATGGTAAACCTCGCTGTAGTCGATAAAAAGCTGTTAAAACGCAAAAAACTTCCGGGTAATTTCGAAGTTGAAGGTCTTGTTCGTATTCCTACATTGATGTGTAGGGTGACCTGCCGTTGCTTTCCATTGAAAGCGGCAAGGTAAGTTATTGTTCGCGGAGTTCTATTGCGTCAATGAAACCGGTCCAACCGCTGTAAATATCTGTTCGACATTCGTAACGACTGAGTAAAGAATAGTTGTCGTTCAATTGCATGTTCACTAGTTAAAAAAGACAAGTAACGGAGCCTGTTAGGCTCTGTGTGTCAACAAGGTATCATTGATGATTGAAGTACCTTCTACTTATGACCAAGTAACTTTGTTACATTTTTAAGCCGTTTCACTTTCATTTTCACGGTTCGTTACGTTGTTCAACGTGATGAATCATTGAATGTATACGGGCGTAGTAATCGCCCTTAAAAAGGAAAGCCCAAACCGTGATTGAAGGTGAATGTTGTAGTTCCTGTAAAGGAAGTCTTCTTAGACGGGAAAGGTCTAAATACACGTCTAGCTCCCCGTAGCAAGAAATTGAAACTGGGGATTATGGGCATTGGCACATGCGCAGAGAGGTACTACCGACAAAGGGAGACTACTCCCCTAAATGGTATACCGACGGAAATCTAGAGTTAGCGACCTTGTTTACAGTCTAGTACTGGTAACATAGGACGCTTCTCAGTCTAGCACTCGTAAGTAAGGTAACTCCTATTAGTTAAATTGAGGTGATGTATTCGAAAGAAATATGGCATTGCGTTCAGTTTCATTCTGTGAGTTCGACAGCTACTTGACTAAATATTGTATTTTCGCCTTACGCGACTTGTTTATATTTAGTCAAGTTTTGACTAAATGTTTTAACATAGAGGGGGAATCGAGACGAGGGTCGTGGTGTGTGTGTGTGTGTGTGTGTGTGTGTGTGTGTGTGTGTGTGTGTGTGTGTGTGTGTGTGTGTGTGTGTGTGTGTGTGTGTGTGTGTCTGTGCGTGTGTGTGTGTAGAGCGATTCAGACCAAACTACTGGACCGATCTTTATGAAATTTGACATGAGAGTTCCTGGGAATGATATTCCCGGACGTTTTTTTCTTTTTTTCGATAAATACTTTTGATGACGTCATATCCGGCTTTTTGTAAAAGTTGAGGCGGCACTGTCACATCCTCATTTTTCAATCAAATTGATTGAAATTTTTGTAAAGCAATCTTCGACGAAAGCCGGACTTCGGTATTGCATTTCAGCTTGGTGGCTTAAAAATTAATGAATGACTTTGGTCATTAAAAATTTGAAAATTGTAATACATTTTTTTTTATATATAAAACGATCCAAACTTACTTTCATCTTATTCTACATCATTTCCTGATTCCAAAAACATATAAACATGTTATATTTGGATTAAAAAGAAGCTCTGAAAATTAAAAATATAAAAATGATGATCAAAATTAAATTTCCGAAATCGATTTAAAAACAATTTCATCTTATTCCTTGTCGGTTCCTGATTCCAAAAACATTTTGATACGATATGTTTGGATTAAAAACACGCTCAGAAAGTTAAAACGAAGAGAGGTACAGAAAAGCGTGCTATGCAGCACAGCGAAACCACTACCGCGCTGAACAGGCTCGTCAGTTTCACTCCGTTATGCACAAGCGGCGGACTACGGTCATTGTGAAAAAATGCAGTGCGTTCAGTTTCATTCTGCGAGTTCCACAGCTTGACTAAATGTAGTAATTTCGCCTTATGCGACTTGTTTTCCATTTTCATTACTTTATTGTCCGATCGCTGGGAAATTCAGGTCACTTCCTACCAGTGGAAAGCTAGCAGCAACAGCCGCGCTACCCAGGTGTGTGCGTGTATAGATGTAATCAGCCACCTGCATTTATTATAGAATGACCGAGGTCTTTTACATGCCACAGTCGTGACACGGGGCTGGATCATGGATACCGTCTTGTTAGTCTGCACATGTAGTTGACCTGTGTCTGTCCCGGCCCAGATTCAAACCTGTGACCCTCGGATCACAAGTCCAGTGCAATACCAACTGAGCTACCGGGCTCAGTTAGCTTGAGATTCCTAAAACTTCTTATTTCTTCTTCTTCTGCGGGCTATAAGTCCCACATACACATGCATTGTTTTTTTGCACAAGCGGGTTTTTATGTATATATGTTTTTTCCCTGACATTTAAGCAGCCATACTACGCTTTCATGGGAGATTCTTAAAGCTAGGATTCTTCTTTCTCATCTCAGGCTTTCTGTGTTGATCATATTTGACACAGCTTTAAAAATCATTGAATGTGCTGTCAGTTTTACTATACCTGCCTGACTCTTTAGTAAGTGTAATCACTGCATGTGTGCGTGCACGTACACACTTTCAAACACACATTTAAATCCGGGATCAGAACACTCTGGGAAGTTAAGTTATCCCTTTGAGTCAATTCACAAGGAAAACTAACTGACCCATCAAACAGAAGAACTGGTTTGCCCGCAGTAAGACATGACACTCAAACCGAATAATCCCCGACAAAACAAAAGAAACGCTCATACCCTGTTGACTGTCTCCATCATTGGTGAGGATTTCGAAGCTGAAATGCGCGCTTTGTCCAACTGCAAAAATACAAACATGAAACAGTTTTCAAAGTCAACACAAAACCATAGCAACACATCTGTAAGCCACAACCCAAATTAAAGAAAGTCAAAATATATTGCATTTTGCCACACTTAACAGATAAATTGTCAACGTTTAAAAATTCTATTTTTTGTACACAACCAATAGACTATTAACAAAACGCAACTTAAAACTAGGAAAAAAATTGACCAGAGTGTGGTGATCCAAATATATTCATGTGATTAAATGACAAGCTATATCATGTCTCCATCATGAATGAAGAATTGACCAAAGCTGAAAGATTCAAAGGATTGTCTCCATTCATAAGGGGGAAAACTGTTGGTGAAAGGAGAGTTTTCACCAGTCTTTCATTGTTATGAATTGAATTCTCATTTACACCCTGAATCAAACTTCATACATTCTCTTTCAATAAAATACTTCTTTCCTCCCTTTCAAACCCATTCTTCCAGCATTCACAATGGGCGGTTCTGGTGAGGTTATGCCCCCTCTTTCTTTCGGCTGGTAACTGGCGCCACCTGGCGGCAAGATCACACGAGAAAGGAAAAAACCTTGCATTCGTCCCAAATAGCATATCGGTTTGGTAACAGTTCGTGTGTAAGTCGTGCATTTTATACGGTAAACAGACAATGGTCGGTTCTGGTGAGATTATGCCCCTTCTTTCTTTCGGATGGTAACTGGCGCCACCTCGCGGCAAGATCACAGGAGTTGTCTCACGTTACCACCCCAGAAGCGCTCATTTAGGTGTGATTTTCAATGCTATTTGACAAACTCTGCATGAATCCAAACCCACCTTGTCCTGTGTGGCCTCACTGCTGACGTGGAAGCTGAGGTAGTTGAGGACCTGGGGTTCGAGTCCGCTGACAGCCTCCAGTAGGGCCACCACCAGTGCTGGGATGTGGGGCTTCAGCAGCTCGCCTGCCTTCTTGCTGATCTGGAGGATCGTTGACAATCTGTGGGCAAAAACATGAAACAATACAATAGCATCATAATCTGAGACACAGTCCTGTCGACATATTATGATATAAAATTAGGATACAGAATGACCGTCACAACATTTTCCCCAAGCACCAAAAAGACACAGGATCATCGAAACTCTTCCTTTGTTTAGACTCTTTTCATCTTCTTACACAATGCCTGCATCAATTGTTGGAAGGCCATGTAACAAAGCCATACTCACAGGCATGGACAGTCACAGTGCATTACAATTAGGCCAAAAAAAATAATAGGTGTGGTTACGGTAACATAGCCAAAAAAAATAGGGTAGGAAGGTAGGCAATCACTTTTTTTTTTTTTTTAAAACTTTTTTTTCTAATGTGTACAAATTAAACCTACTTGACAGGGAAATAAGTGTGCGACTCAGGCGCTTTCGATTTCATTGCGTTTTCTGCACTCGTTTTTTGTGTGTATTTTTTTGACAAATGTAATAAAAAGTTATGGGGTCGGCCCCCAAAAATAGGGTAGGTCGGGTTACCGTAACCACACCTATTTTTTGGGGGGGCCTTACAGCATCACAAAACTGTTCCTCTATTTCAAGACCACAAAATGTGCCCAACAACAAACAAGTCGCGTAAGGCGAAATTACTACATTTAGTCAAGCTGTCGAACCGTCACGGGATGAAACTGAAGGCACTGTATTTTTTCACCAAGACAGTACAGCTTCGTCAATCCCCGGGTGAAGGAAATCGCTCACCTCCCACGTGCAAAACGTAGTGATATTGACACGCCAGATTAGCGCGGTAGCATATTGTGCTAAGCAGGAAAGCGCGCTTTTCTGTATTCTTGTTAACTTTCTGAGCTTGTTTTGAATACAACCTATCATATCTACACTACTCACAAAAAGTTAAGGATCACTATGAGAAAACAGGTGCTGTTATTTATTTCTCAGTCAAACCAAATTGTTATGAATTCTTATTCAGCTGTAAGTGGGCGATGTTGTATTAGTGGGAAAATTGCACGGGATTCTCTACTACTGAGCTTGGTAGCAAAAGAAAAAGCGGAAACTTGCGAAAAAGGACCTTGTTTTGGACCGTTCAGCCCGAACACATTGCACAAGCCACATGGAAAACCATTATGCACGTGCAAGCACTGCTGTTTATGTGTGAGATGCTGTCACTTGCTTGGCTTTTTGAGAAGACATACAAAAAGTATTAGGCATTATCTGACAATGCCTCCACGACGAAAATTGAACGAGTTTGAGAGGGGACGAGCTGTTGTATGGTTCCAAGATGGTGTCCCCAAGCGAGAAGTGGCCAGGCGACTTCACGTGTCCATCTCGGTCATTGTCAGACTGATTCAACGTTTCACAGCCACTGGGAGGGTCCAGGAAAGACGCAGACCTGGGCGACCAAAGAAGACAACTCCACGTGAAGATCGTCTTATTGAACGACTAGCCTTGCAAACAAAAACAGCCTCTACCAGCATTAATTGAAGGCAGCTGAGGGTGGCTACTAACACCGACATCAGCCAGCAGACCATACGGAATCGCCTTCATGGGTTTGACCTCCGTTCTCGTCGCCCAGCTGTACGGCCACGCTTAACTCCAGCCCATAGGGCAGCACGCCGCGCCTTCTGCAGACGTCACGTGATGTGGACACGTCAGCAATGGTCCCAGGTCCTGTTCAGTGATGAATCACGCTTCACCCTGAACCACAACGACGACCGACTGAGGGTCTGGAGGCGCCAAGGGGAACGCTACATTGACGCCACTGTCCAATAAAAGGTGGCCTTTGGTGGAGGTTCTGTAATGGTCTGGGGGGGCCTTCAGCCTTGACCACAGAACACCCTTGTTTCATGTACAGGGTAACCTGGCTGGCCTCCGATACCGGGATGAGATCCTTCGACCGCTGGCTGTGCCTACACTGCAGCAGATGGGACCGCAGGCTGTCTACCAGGATGACAACGCTCGACCCCACAGGGCAAGGGTGGTCAACGACTTCCTGCAGCAGTCTGGAGTCAACAGAATAGAGTGGCCAGCATGCAGTCCCGATCTCGACCCGATTGAGAACCTTAGGGATGAGTTGGATCGCAAAGTGAGGAGCAACCACCCCCTCCCAGGGATGTCCAGCACTTCTACCAGATGTTGCGGGCTGAGTGGCAGGTGCTTCCACAGAGGATCTTCACCACCCTGGTCAACTCTATGAGGACTCGCTGCGTCGAGTGCCAGAACAGCCAGGGCGGTTACACGCACTACTGAACTTTTGGGAGCATCTGAATGCCATGTCTTGTGATTTCAACGACTTTGGGAAATCAAATGTCGATACGTACACACTTTGATAAAATGTACAGACCAAACGATTGCTCAAAATTGAAGGAAATGTTGTATCGTTATCACTAAAGCATTGAATTAAACGTTTGCCAAATACCAACGCATCGGCTTACTTATTTGGAAAGTTATGCATTTGTGTGCAAGTGATCCTTAACTTTGTGTGAGTAGCTTATATGTTTTTGGAATCAGGAAATGATAAAGAATAAGATGAAATCATTTTTGGATCGATTTCTTAAATTTTAATCGTAAGATTAATTATTCTATTTTCGTTAATTGTGATCACATTTTAAGAGTAAACATGACATATGTATATATTTTTAGATTCAGAATGTGATGAAGAATACGATGCAATCAATTTTAAATCTGTTTGCGAAAAATCGATTTTAATGACAACTTTAATGAGCAAACTCATTAATTAATTTTTAAGCCTTGAAGCTGAAATGCAATACCAAAGTCCGGGCTTCGTCGAAGATTACTTGACCAAAATTTCAACCAATTTGGTTGAAAAATGAGAGCGTGACAGTGCCGCCTCAACTTTCACGAAAAGCCGGATATGACGTCATCAAAGACATTTATCAAACAAGAAGGGCAAAGCCCATATGACTCACATGCTTGACCTTGACCTTTACATGACCTTGACCTTTAGGGTCAAGGTCAAATAACTAAACCTAGCAATGACATCATACACTAAGAACTGCTTTACACATTTTTCCTACCAAAATACATGTGACCTTGACCCAAGGTCAAGGTCATCCAAGGTTATGCAACACAAAGCTGTTAATTCAAGACATAGGAAGTACAATGGTGCTTATTGGCCCTTTCTACCATGAGATATGGTCACTTTTAGTGGTTCACTACCTTATTTTAGTCACATTTCATAAGGGTCAAAGTGACCTTGACCTTGATCATATGTGACCAAATGTGTCTCATGATGAAAGCATAACATGTGCCCCACATAATTTTTAAGTTTGAAACAGTTATCTTCCATAGTTCAGGGTCAAGGTCACTTCAAAATATGTATACAATCCAACTTTGAAGAGCTCCTGTGACCTTGACCTTGAAGCAAGGTAAACCAAACTGGTATCATAAGATGGGGCTTACTTTGCCCTATATAACATATATAGATGAGGTATTCAATCTCAAAAACTTCAGAGAAAATGGGACAAATGTGAAAAATACCTGTTTTTTAGACAACATTTATGGCCCCTGCGACCTTGACCTTGAAGCAAGGTCAAGATGCTATGTATGTTTTTTGGGGCCTGGTCATCATACACCATCTTGCCAAATTTGGTACTGATAGACTGAATAGTGTCCAAGAAATATCCAACGTTAAAGTTTTCCGGACGACTCGGGTGAGTACATAGACTCACTTTTGCTTCGCATGTGAGTCAAAAATGAAAAAAAAACGTCTGGAGATACCATACTCAGGATCTCTCATGTCAAGTTTCATGAAGATCGGTCCAGCAGTTTTCTCTGAATCGCTCTACCCACACGCACACACATACACCACACCCTCGTCTCGATTCCCCCCTCTACGTTAAAACATTTAGTCAAAACTTGACTAAATGTAAAAAGAGTATATGAAGCATGTTTCCATTGAAAAATATTCGACCCAAGCTTACTCTACTCTCCCCTCCCCCTTCCCATAACAAGATAGCACACATACAAACATTGTTGAAACCCCTGAACACACATGCAAACCCTTGAAACCCCACTCCCCCCTCCCCCCTCTTCCCAGCCTCCCAAATATACACCTTGCCCCAATGGCTTCAACTTCCTTGACACAACTGTTGAATGTTACATTCAACAGACAAGGCAACACCTACACACACACACACACAGATCATAACTCACCCAATAGCCCGCACTTCCTTGACGGCACTGTTGAGCGTGATGTTGAGCAGACAAGGCAGTATCGCCTTGGTCGCCCTCTCCCCGGCCTGTCCGTTTTCTGGGTCACAGATTTTGATGGATACCTGCAAACAGATGCAGTGGTCTTTGCTGCTAAATATTTTTTAAAGGTGAATAATCCCTCAAGAAACCCCCATTTAAATACATTCTCTCCTGAAAGTCCTGGATTTCTCAGTCTTTCTTTTTAACAGGTCTGTACATTTACTTCTATTTCAAGACTCCCTCTCGTACTCTTACCAGACTGATGGTTCTTAGACTTTTATGTGTATGTGTCTGAAATCAAACTTTCAGATATTTTGTTATCAGATGCAAACCTTTCCACATCTTACATAAGGAAGCTGAGCTGCAACGAACATTTTCTACATGTTCACATTTCACAGAAAAAGAAAATACGACCAAGTTGACACACTGTGACAGAAAAAGGACAATACTCCAAGCACGAATTCCAGTAACAAAGCAACAAGCCACTACCAGTCCTACCTTGCTCAGAGTCTTGCATGACTGATCAGCAGCTGTGCGCACAGATTCCTGTAACAGACAAAGAAAAAGGCCAAAGAAATTAGAACTACAAATAATTGAGCTGCTGTATGCCAGATGCTACTTCCGTATTATCTTCAGTACTGACTTGTAAAACACTGTGCTTTTTTGTTTGTTTGTTTATTTGTTGCTTAACGTCCAGCCGACTACGCAGAGCCATATCAGGACGAGTAAAACACTGTGCTTATGTATCCATAAAAAAAGAGACAGAGAAAGAGAGAGAGAAAACTGAAAATTATTTTTCGAGGGTGACAGAATAAGCAATGCAAACATACTTGTATTCATTGGGCCCTCGCCCATTGTGAGAGAGAGAAAGAGAGAGAGAGAGAGAGAGAGAGAGAGAGAGAGAGAGAGAGAGAGAGAGAGAGAGAGAGAGAGAGAGAGAGAGAGAGAGAGAGAATTGAAAAATTAAAAAGTTAAAGAGAGAGACAATGACAATGACAAATTCTTTATTTACGAGGGTAGTGGCATAAGCAAACAGGTGCTTTTTTACATCCAGCCCTCGTAGCCCGCACTTCCTTGACGGAGAGAGAGAGAGAGAGAGAGAGAGAGAGAGAGAGAGAGAGAGAGAGAGAGAGAGAGAGAGAGAGAGAGAGAGAGAGAGAGAGAGAGAGAGAGAGAATTGAAAAATTAAAAAGTTAAAGAGAGAGAGAGACAATGACAATGACAATGACAAATTCTTTATTTACAAGGGTAGTGGCATAAGCAAACAGGTGCTTTTTTACATCCAGCCCTCGTAGCCCGCACTTCCTTGACGGAGAGAGAGAGAGAGAGAGAGAGAGAGAGAGAGAGAGAGAGAGAGAGAGAGAGAGAGAGAGAGAGAGAGAGAGAAAATAGAGAGAGAGAGAATGAGAGTGAGAGAGAGAGAGAGACTCAGAGAGAGAGAGAGAGACTCAGAGAGAGAGAGACAGTCAGACAGAGACAGACAGAGAGAGAAAGAGAAAGAGAGAGAAAGAGAAAGAGAGAGAAAGAGAAAGAGAGAAAGCGAAAGAGAGAGCTTTGCACAAAATTTCGATAGCGAGACTTCACAAAGTTTTCACACAGTTGACTTCAGTGTCTCTCATAATGGGACTTCAGGTTCAATTAAGGACCGCCTTAACCATCAAACTGACCTTTATGTCGTCCCTGACACGCAGACACTGCTCCCACAGTTCAGGCAGGGTGTCCACGATACTGTCCAGTGTCCGGCCCCTCAGCAAGTCCGACACAGCGTTACAGCTGGACTCTCGGATGCGCCACTGGTTACTGGTCAAGTTCTTCAGCAGGTCCGCCACAATTTCTTTCAGGTACAGGTCCACCTGTAAAGAGAATGGTTATGGGTCGGATGAGAAGGCGGTGGAAATAGATTGGGCATGTCATGCAAAGATAGCAGGATAGCATCACCAGGACTGCCCTTCACTGGACACCAGAGGGAAAGCGTAAGAGAGGCAGACCCAAGAACACCTGGCGACAAACGGTGGAAGGAGAACTGAAAATCCTGAACCATACGTGGGGTACCATCCAGAGACTCGCCCAGAACAGACTGGAGTGGAGGTCCTTCGTTGCTGCCATAAAACCAACCGGCATAACGGGCAGTAAGTAAGTAATGGGTTGGATGATAAAGAGAAACATAGTTAGCAGAATCTCTTTGAAAAGAAGAAGCTTACTCTATAAGCATCACCTTACAAAAGAACTGTATTCATGTACATGTATAACCAGAAAAAAAGTAGTTACAGGTACATGAGATATCTTCCAATGACAGACACATAGAAAAGAAATTTACTTCAAAGAGATTAGTTTACCCAGTCCTCTGTAGCTTTAAGTGTCTCCAACTGTTCACTACTGCCACTGGAGTTCTGCTTCTAAATACTGCACTTTGTGTGGGATTGACAGGACTGTCAATAAATAACACAACATTGGGATAACAACAATTAAAAACTATCCCCCCCCCCCCCCCTATTCTGTATTTCTTTCCTCCCTTCTCTTTTTGCTTGTTCATTTTGTTTTCAAAAGAAATACCCCAAATCTGCAGTCTTGAAGAAGCAAAATAACCCAACGCACAAAAACAAATAAGATAAAGGAATCACTTACGGTTTTCTTGTTGTCTTTGACGAGGGCACTCCAGATGCCCGACATGGCTTGCTGGATGCGAGGGTTGGGGTCGAATTGGTAGCGGTACAGGCGCGGCACGATCTGACCCATGTAGGGTGCCAGCTGCTCCCCAGCTTGTGTGGCGATGGTGGAGAACCCGAATGCTGCACCCTGAAAAGAAGACAGTTTTGATGAAACAAGTTTCATCACCCCCAAAAATTAACAGAAGCTGATCATGCAATTTTAAAAGGTAAATGTCCAAATAGCAATGCATGAAAGAGCAGACCAGGCAAAGTTCTAGCAGCATAGTCCCGAACTAATCCCGTGTAAGTGACGTCACTTACTGAAAGAGCGACCCTTTGAGATTCCCTTGATGGCAACCTTACATGGGGCTAAATCGGGTGTTTGCCATTTCAGCATTCTGTAAGTCCATGGCAATTTAGTTCCATGAAATGGAAGACATATTGGTGGTAGTATTACTGTTCAAGGAATGAGAAATCACATTAAACTTAAGCAACAAAGACAATTAGTACAACAGGTGACAAAACAATACCAATGTTGGCATATGGTGTGAAGCTGACCTTGCGCGTGTTCCAGGAAGCTTGGTGGTTAGCAAGGTGCATAAACTTGTAGATGAGGTCTGGCTGGTTCAGGTCGTTGGCAATGGCACACAGCTCTTTGTACGTTGACAACCCCCCTCTGAAACAGGTAGCGCAAGGAGTCAGTGTTAGTGTTCAGCAGATTACTTTGACCTCTTAGGATCTAGTATTAACCTATGACACAAGCACCCGTTAAATTATGTAACTTGTTCAAGAGCTTAACCATTCCCCTGTTCGATCATTTCCAAGGTGCAATTCAATTGTTGATTTATTTATGTTCTCACATTTGTCTGCTTGTCTGAACAGTTCCCTCCCCTTTTGGTTCCATTTTTTCAGCAGCTTGATTATTTTCATGGTTCCTTGGTGAGTATATTCTTAGTTACTTTAAAAGGGCATAGAATATTGTTACAACCTAGCTGGGAACGCAGAAAAAGAAGAAGAGAAGAAGTTACAACCTAGCAAATGTAATATTGAAATTTAACAAGAAGAGCAAACGCTCGATCGAGTCACTTTCGCAGTTCTGAATATTATATGAGGCATCAGATGGACAGGAAGAAATTGCTATTCACAACACAATGCATACCTGAAGCATACCTGTGACCTTGAAAAAGGTCAAAGGTCACCAAAGCAGACGTCAAAGTGTAGAGGTCACTGGGAGTCACGTTCACATAAAATTTGAGCCCGGTCACTTTTATAGTTTCCGAGAAAAGCCCAACGTTAAGTTGTGTGTTGCCGAACAGAAAAGGCTAGTTATCTCCCTTGTTTTTCTGATAACGTTCGTAAAAGGCTACAGATGTAAATACTTTGATGTAAAGAATAATCCTACAAAGTTTCAATCACATCCGATGAACTTTGTCAAAGATATAAAATGTCTAATTTTTCCTTTGACGCTGACCTGTGACCTTGAAAAAGGTCAAAGGTCAACGAAACCATCGTTAAAGTGTAGAGGTCATTGGAGGTCACGACTAAACAAAATATGAGCCCGATCGCTTTGATAGTTTCCGAGAAAAGTCCAACGTTAAGGTGGTGTCTACGGACGGCCGGCCGGCCGGACAGACTAACACTGACCGATTACATAGAGTCACTTTTTCTCAAGTGACTCAAAAATGTGTGTAAAACTCACCCATCAGGTGTCTTGCCCAGTGCATCGTCCTCGAACAGCTTGGTGTCTCCACTCACTGTCTGTTTGGCTCTGAAACATTCAGGATAATGTTGGAAATGCTCAACAATCTGCTGAAGTTCATGCATGTCTATAATTCACATTCACTGATCAATCATTCCACTCTATTTTCTGAGTTTGCTGAAGGAATGCAACAAAAAAATAATTACAAATGACAAAGCATGATTTTGCAGACTTTACAAGGAAAATTGCTGTTCTCTGACATCCAGGAGACACAGCTAGCATGATATTCAACCAATAAAAAGCCACATGCGCCTGTATAAATACAAAACAAACTTCACTGAATAAAAGGAAGTAAAAATTATACTGACCACTTAATTTGTGGGGGCCTGGTCATTTATTGTGTGTGTGCCTTAACTAAAAAAAAATGTTTAGTGATCTGTAGCATTCAACAATGTAAAAATTAGCTGTCAACCCAGAAAGTAGCCAATTTGCCTACTCAAGTGCAGGCATGCATACCGTTTTCCAGTGAGGAGAGTGTCGACCAGCTCTGAAACCAGCAGGTCTTTCTGCTGCGGAGTGCAGATCTCGTAACCTTGACCCAGACCTTTGGAAGCCATGTCCTGAGTGACCTCTGATAACATGAATAAATTGACTCATTAATTATGCAAGTTTTGCTAACTTTATATCAATCTTGCTAAGAATATTTCAGCTGGACAATAAAATCTGTACGCATGCCAACACATCACGGCAACCAAACAACTTACTGACATTTTTTCACTAAATTTCTGAGAAAAAAATTAAGAAATATGATATATATATAAACTAAACAAAAACAAATGCCTTGCTCCTGTGTTTGACAACATCTTACAATGAAACTTTATGACCAAAAGATCTCAAACTCTAAATCTGACTGACACCAAAACCCTCCAAAAAAAAGAAACCATGAGGAAACATAACTCTCATGCCTGTGAAACAAGCAATACATTCCATACCATCAGAATCGGAGAGAAGCCTGATGAATCCTCGCTGTATTTCCAAGAGTTGAGACTGTACGGCCTTGTGTTGACTGCACTGTTTGACGACTGTGTACAGCCAGATGCACGCTGCCTGCACAAACAGACCACAGTTATTACTCAAAGTTCCCAAGTCCCAGACTTCTACTTGTCTTTGATGAGTTTGGATTCCTCTTTTTAAGATTTACCCCCCCCCCCCCCCCCCCCATTTTTTTCTCTCGATGTATTTTACTGACTGGAAAATTAATGTAAATTTTGCAGATCTGATAAACAAAGGGAAGTAAGCACATGTGTGATAGAGTAAGCGAAAGTTGTGCGTAACTAGTCTCCTGGCACCTGAAAGAATAACAAGCATTGAAATGAACAAACGACTTACATCTTTTTGTGTGTGTGTATGTTTTGCAGTTTCACATTGAGTCTCTCTAGCAGCCATAATCAATTTCACAAGTTGTAAACATGTAAGCACTGTGATCCAGGTTGATACTACAGTCTGACATTCTTCAGATCCAACAGTTCTGAGAACCAAATTCTATCTACATCTGTTTGGCCGATCTGTAAGACTTATTAGCTTCAGAAGACAGCGTTAACTCAATAACTGTAACTGAGGTATACTTCAGTCAAACCTGCTCTGGCGATCCATCTCTTAATAGCAACCACCTGCCCTCAACGACCAGACCTAAAGCAGACCTGTTTACCCCCATAAGTGTTTTGGAGTAATGCTCAGCCCCAAAAATAGTAATCCTGGCACAAAAATAGTAATCATCCAGCATTCGTCGCCAATTACAACGCACATGACAACTGTGTCTGCGAAACGCAATCATGCACATATATCCATCATTCACAAACAAAACACATCAGTCAGTTTTTGTAGTCATCATAATTTCAAAGAAGATCACATCAAAAGCACATGCATCACTGATTCTTTTTCTTTTGCTCGTAGTAGGCCTTTTTCAGTGTGTCAAGCGCTTCTCTACTGTACTTGCGCTTTCCGAATGAGTGAGGGCGAGACTTCACCACTAGAATAAGGCTCTCCAGCGTCTCATCAGACAGACATGATCTCTGGTCAGTCATGTGCTTTTTCACCCCATTTTGCCATTGAAAAAAACAATGCCAAACATGTGATTAAAAATAAAAAATTTTAAAAAAAAGTTTGTTTTTTTTTTTTTACATTTTTTTTATTTATGAAAATCGTAGTCTTGACACGGATAGCGGAATGGCGTATTTTTTGCAGAAAATCGTAATAAATTACGCAAAAATCGTAAGGGTAAACAGGTCTGCTAAAGATCCCACATTTGTCTCTCTATATAATCAACCTTTCCATAGCCACCTGCACCTGTCAATAACGACCACTTTTGGTCGGTCGCTCTGGTGGTTGTTATAGACAGGTATGACTGTACCTGTCTGAGATGGGGGTTGCTGTGGGGGACGTAGGTCTGCAGTAGCTGCGACAGGTACCACTCCACGTCATCCTTGAGGCCTGATACTGTTGCCTGGAGGTCAAAACAAACGAAAGGTTAGAGTAGCATTAAGACTAACTGACATGAAAAATATACGGTGGAATCCCCCTTATAAGGCCGTCAAAAATCTGTTTGCAATAACAGCATGTGTGTAACCAACCTGCACTCAACACGAAAATATTGATTTCTTTAAACCTGAAATTACAAAACATACGTCACACATAAAAAAGATACAGACATTCAGATTAAAAAAAACAAGAGGCGAAGCCTTCAAGGCTCACGTAAGAAATCGACAAACAGTAACACAAACTCAATCACTCCGTCACACATACACACACACAGTACACACACAGTACACACACACACACACACACACACACATATACACACACACAGAAAGAGCATAGGTGAAACTGTGCAAGAAAGCGAGACACTAGATATAGATCTGTCTGTCTGCATGTAGCCTACTTACATGGACACGACTGCCAAATAGTCTCGGCCCGCTCAAAATAACAATCACCGAGACTTTCAGTAATTCCATCGCGTGACGTCTAACCCTCGTACGTCATAATGTGACGTCAATGTAATATGACGTCTTCAAATGTTAAAGTTTCTACCACAGACATACACACATACATACGCACGCACGCACAGACAGACAAAAGTTAGCATCGCATAGGCTACACTTACGTGAGCCAAAAATGTGCACTCTTATTCACAGGTAAAATGCAGCAAACTTCTACACAAAGTTACACCTACCTCAAATTGTGCTTCAGTCTGCGACCAAGTATCTCGAGCCACAGGGGCTTTGGGTCCGAGTGCTGCATACACCAGGGCAACAGCAATACTGAACTGCAGTTCCACTTGCTTGCTCTGAAAACCACAAGCATACAACAGTTAATAGCATGATGCATACTCTGTCATGTTTACCATGTTCAGGAACAATAATCAAGTGTGCAAAACGTAATGTACAGAAGAATGCTATTCTGCCAGCGTGTTGTTTAAGTTATGATGTATCCCTAAACGTGAAAGACAAAAGTCTCACGCCAGCAACTGCACACACACACAAACGCAAGCGCACACACACACACACACATACATTGACACACAAATGTACAAACCTGAACAGCTGTGAACAGGTCCTCCATAATTTTCCTTCTGTGTGGAAACTCTCCATCCCCCACACACAGACAGCCAATGCACAGCACCGCTTTATCCTTTGTCTGTAAAAAGAGCAGAAAATGAGTTATCACTTCAGTTTATATTCCACTATATGAGCAGCACAAATATTTGTATCACGTCTGTCAGTATCCACTATGTCCTTGTACAGTGGACCTCTCCCCCCCCCCCCTCCCCCCACCCTTCAAACACCCCAATTTAAGACTTCCCCTTTTTAAAACCTTGATTTTTCACATTTTCTGGGCATTACGTCTGTAAATATACCCCCAATTTAAGACTTCCTCCTTTTTAAGAACTAATTTTCTCATATTTTTAGTTTTAAACGGGGGTTTCGCTGTATTACATCTTCCATCCCCTTTCCCATCACTACATTCCTCACACCCCTACTCCAAGTGATGCTTATCTTTACATGTAAATCCTGAACAAACCTTATTTGTTTCCTTGGTGGTTTTGACCATTCCGATGAGTTTGTTCACCAGAGACAGTTTGGTGATGTCCCCTTCAGCATCAGTCTCAGCACCAACGGGCAGAGGCAGCGGCGTGCTTTTTGCGATTTCTCCCAGTGCAATGCACACAGCACATTTCAACCCAGCGTTGTCCGAATTCAGGAAGGGATCTGAAACAGAAGAACAAGAAACTAATGTTTAAATGACCAACTTTTGCCATGACCGACTCTGAGGCTTGATCAGAAAATGATGAAACCTACATTCAAACTGGTGCTGTCTGTCCTAAATCTGAACCCATTTTGAGCGGTTTCTCGTTTTTACATTTCTCAGAAATCCAGTGTTGCTCTCTCTATTCTGCCTTCGATCATTGACGCATACTTTTTTTTTATCCGAAGCATTGATCTGATCCCTTGCCAATCTACTGTTGGATATTTTTGACATGTATGAGGTGTAATAAAAGAACAAGAAGAGAGGATAAGAGAGGACAAGATAAGAGGATAAGATTTCATATAGTCCAGTGAGGTTACCCTCATGGAAATTCAGGTTGCTTTCTCTCTGGGGAAAGTGAGCTGCCACACAGTACGGCGCTACCCAATTTTTCTTTCTTTTTCCAGCATGCCTGTATTCATGTTTCCAAGCCCTGAGACTGTCGCTGTGAACTTGGGTTCTTTATTGTGCGCATGCCTGCACACGGGGGTGTCCGGACACCGAGGAGACTCTGCACAACGTTTACTCTGGGATATAAATCCCTCGCCGAACATGGGGATCAATCCTACGCTGATAGCAACAACTGGTTTTGAAGCCAGCGCCGCTAGCCACTAGCTATTTCCCCACCCTTTGTAGCCAGGGCATCTGGACCTAAACATATTTTCAATCCAGGGCGCACTAATCTATTATCCTCCAAATCTGGGACCAACACCGGAAAACCACGTATTTGCTGAAAAGTGGGATCCCTGTAACACACCAAGAACACTCACACAGCTGCTTGACGCAAGAGAGAAGGGCAGAGCTGCGATCTTTCACCCCAGCGTCTCCTTGTTCCGTTGCTTCTCCATCATGCTCCATGGCTTCCACCTGACCGGCATCGCCACGGCGACCAGCTACACACCAGCGCCCCATCACGTAACCCAGTGCAAGCACAGATCCCTGCTGTACCTCCAGACTCTGCAATAGATCAACAAATCATGAAACACAAAGTTCAAATAAATAAGATACATTTTTTCCAAATGAATAAAAGCTAGAAAAGTGATATTTCATATTATTTGTGGAATCTTCTTCAAAGTGTTTTGATTCTTAAACAGCAGAAAGGTCGACAAAGGAACAGACGTCTATCAGCAACCCTGACCCACATCTCCCCTCCACCCCCCCCCCCCCCCCAAACCCAACCTAAAAAATGTCAAGTCTAATACACAAATCGTCATCTGAAACAATTTCAACAATTTCAAAAACAATGCTATCAATTAAACAAGAAGAGCAAACGCTCGATCGAGTCACTTTCGCAGTTCTGAATATTATATGAGGCATCAGATGGACAGGAAGAAATTGCTATTCACAACACAATGAGTCACGTTCACATAAAATTTGAGCCCGGTCACTTTTATAGTTTCCGAGAAAAGCCCAACGTTAAGTTGTGTGTTGCCGAACAGAAAAGGCTAGTTATCTCCCTTGTTTTTCTGATAACGTTCGTAAAAGGCTACAGATGTAAATACTTTGATGTAAAGAATAATCCTACAAAGTTTCAATCACATCCGATGAACTTTGTCAAAGATATAAAATGTCTAATTTTTCCTTTGACGCTGACCTGTGACCTTGAAAAAGGTCAAAGGTCAACGAAACCATCGTTAAAGTGTAGAGGTCATTGGAGGTCACGACTAAACAAAATATGAGCCTGATCGCTTTGATAGTTTCCGAGAAAAGATATAAAATGTCTAATTTTTCCTTTGACGCTGACCTGTGACCTTGAAAAAGGTCAAAGGTCAACGAAACCATCGTTAAAGTGTAGAGGTCATTGGAGGTCACGACTAAACAAAATATGAGCCCGATCGCTTTGATAGTTTCCGAGAAAAGTCCAACGTTAAGGTGGTGTCTACGGACGGCCGGCCGGCCGGCCGGCCGGCCGGCCGGCCGGACAGACTAACACTGACCGATTACATAGAGTCACTTTTTCTCAAGTGACTCAAAAAGTAAGACAAAGGTGGTACAGTGGTACCTCCCTTTACGACCCCTCTCTTTTACGGGTCCCTCAATATTACGACTGACTTTTCTCTGACGGATTTTTTTTCCTTCTTTGTCTTAGTATTTCTCACCTCCATATTACGTCCCCCTCTCTAATACGACATACGACCGTCCATACGTGGACTTATAACGACTTTTCCCAAAATTATCACGGGTTTGGTTTACTCTAACTTATATCTCCAGTCGAGTGAGTAAGCGATACGGACACAAACACGTGCTGAAATCCTGTCCGTGTACAAGATCACTTCGGCACGCAAACGGCTGAAGTCATGGTTTTTCGTTTCTATTTCAGTTCATTACTTTATTTTGAATAGATAAAGGTCATTCGCAAGATGTCTGCTTCATTTTGCAAAGAACTGTGCAGGAACTCCTACCTTTTAAACACGCAAAGTTACAGAAACGTTATGAAACGGTAATCCAAACATCGAACCAAAACCGAAAGTTGTGGTGACGTCATAAAATTTTGCGATGTACGTATGCAAAGCGCGTGTAAACATTTTCAGTCTAGCTAACAATGGCGGCCGACAAACATGAAATCTGGAACTGTTCTCGGTTTTCCCCGATCCGTGACCGAATGACGCGATATACAACCACGCGTTCGTTTGAATCAATACATTCTCCTCAGAATCCCGTCAGTGAAGTTTGAAGGTGAGCAGTGGAGTGTCCTTAATTACTCAACTCTGTGGACAGTCCGTAGTGCAGTGTCCCTTGAATGAGCGAGTCAAGTTTCATCGTGAAAACTGACGCTTTTGGCTACAATTTTACATCAGTTTCAACACACTGCCGCGGTTCTTTTCGTTTTGTTCCTTGCGTTACGGACACTTTTCTTTGTTTTTAACCAAATCGTTGCTGGGTATCGTATGACTATGATTAGTAGCTGGTATCGACATCGATGTGCATGTTTTGGGACCGCATGCTCAGTTTGTTTATTTCAAACCTTAACCCACGAGTAGTTACGGGGCTTCATTAAACAAGCAAGAAAACTGTGTGGGTAATTAATTGAAGAGAAAACAGGTTACCATAATCGTTTAAGAAAAGAATAACATTACGTTGTGGGTGGCATCAATCAAAACACCAATGTCATTCCGGATCATTGACGGACCCGGACATAGCAAAACAATCCTCCATGTTACGACCCCTCCATATAACGACCGAATTTCGGTTACAGTTTCAAAGTCGTTATACGTTATACTGTATCCTAAATATAAATATGTAACTAAATCTCTGAACACACACACACACACACACACACACACACACACACACACACACACACACACACACACACAACTATTTTCATCACCAACCTTGTCTTTCAGCCTTGCAATTAGTTCTTTCACAGCATTCAGGATGTCATCCGATCTTCCTGTTGCCTGGGTGACGATAGCAAACAATTCTGCTGCATACTGCTTGATTTCATCTTTAGGCGAGGAAATGAAGCTCTGAAATGATAAGACAGAATTAAATCAACTCTCATTGTGGACGGTACTTTAATTTTAACTACAAAAATATACAGTATTCTGAAAGAAAATTCCATTTTCAATTTTAACGCACTTTAACAATATGTATTATTTATATCAAAAGGATTGGAGTTCACCTACCTTCAACCAATCCAAATGCTTGAGGAAGTCTGGTGCCAGTTGCTTGGGTGCCATGGCAACCACTTCCAGCAGACAATACATGGCTTCTTGGCCTACATAAAATTATAAATACTTTTAATTTTAAAGAAAGAGAAGATCTGAACAGAACTGGGCACACAATTCTTGATCAGCGTCAGTTAATTCAGCACAAAACAGTTCACATAAAATATTGAAGATCATTAAAACACCAACTGACCAAGAAACTTCCACTGGTACCGTTGGGCAATCTTTCAAAGTAAACCATGAACTCTCTACAAAAAAAAATCATAAACAAAATCAGAGATAAGCCTACAGACTACTCCTATCGAACAGTAATGGTCCTCCTTTGTTCATTACTTCCCCGGCCCCAGTATTACTTCAAAATAAATTTTAAGATTTTCTTTTTCTCCAATTAGTGAGCTGGCATCAGTCAGAGAACATAGAATATTGGGCATAAAATAATTTGTAAGCAGACTTCCGCTGTCCAAAGCTCTCAGCTGTCTAGTACCAAGAGCTAACAAAGAGTGAAACAATATCCAAAGTACAGTTTTTAAATAATGCAACGACTACAGTCTTTTCTGCCAACTACCACCAAAAAAAACCAAAAAAAACCAAAAACAACAGAATTGTTATTGTTATGATGCTCCTCCTGTTGCCAATTAACATTATCACCATTACTGAATGTTGCCCCCAACATACAAAACAAGTCAACAAGTGGTTAAGCGGTTATAAAAGCGCTGGATTAGTGAACCATCACCACTATGTTAGTGCACATGATCTTGAAGACCCATTGGAGTCACCAGGGTTTTACTCCAGCGTGTGACCCTGATTTGCCACCAAAGTTATCAGGAGGTTCTTTGGAACACTCTGGGTTCCTTCCATATCAATGATTAGGGGCTGCAGCCTACACTTTCAGCATAAGATGTTTTTTTAAAAACCCACCAAAACTCAAAAATGGATTTCTGTATTTTTCACACTTGATCTTACTAGCAGGTGGGCACACAAGTTGACCTGGGAGATCAGAAAATCTTCATCCTTAACCCACCAGGCAGGCCAGAAATTGAATACTCAATCTTCTGCCTCAGAGGCTGGCGTCTTATCCACTAATTTGCGCCTGTCTGATTATACTAACCATATCAGAATCTTGCACTGGTGCCTTACAGCGCATGATGACAGAGGTTCATAAGACCATGACTTCGTCTGATGTACCAGGTTGTGCGTCTTGAGCCGTGCATGGGGCACACCCCAATCTCGACAATCATTCCTTGAACCAGCAAGGTGGAACCCCTTTTTAAGACATCACCCCTTGAATGTTAATCGAAAATTTCAACAATAAATTTTCATTTAATTAATATACTTACCCAACTCACATATATAGCATTAACTTCTGTTTGATGCTTAGACATTGAAGTACAGACCCTGGTAACAGGGGGAGGTAACTCCCAAAACAAAACAAAACATTGAAGTCAAGGCCCTCAGGTAGTTTATATCTCCCCTCACCGGCAGCCCGCGCATGCGCGGTACATACCGCCGGTATAGTCATTCCCAATGAAACACCACCTTCAACCATTAATAACGATTGCGGGGTAGGTTGGGAGGGAATTTACTATGTGAGTTGGGTAAGTATATTAATTAAATGAAAATGTATTGTTGAAATTTTCGATTAAATCACATATTCTTACTCCAACTCACATATATAGCAGATTGCTACATAAGGTGGCGGGAAACTCACTTATTTCTGGTAAGAATCCGGCCTGCTTCAACCATGACTGGTAAGCAACTACTACCATCCCGGCGGGTACTAGAGAAACCTGCAGAAAGTAGTTTAAAGGCATATGTACGCGCTCCCGTGTTTACAAAGTGTAGTTTGCCCATAATCGATGTCAAACGCACCATAAGACCATGTAATGACGATATGTCGCCATGCGCGGACCATATACATGCATTACAGCTTGTTTTAGAGTCTCAAAAACTTTGGATGTAAACAAAGACGCGGAGTTATTTCCCTTGCGTCAACGCTACCTCTGTTGGCAAATCTATAAATAGGACGATCCAGATCAAAATGAAAATTAACATATCTCAACATTGAAGGGGTCCTAGACCACAATATTTTGCAGGGAACTTAATTTAGCATGTCTCCAGCTGTTGGTAAAGCAATTAGTGTGTATAGTCATCGAGTACATATGGCTTTAAGAAAGACGTCTTAAAACCGTCCAAAACACCGCTCTGAAGCCGTTCAAGATTCTGCCTGGTCGCAGAACCGCCAAATAAGCGGCCCAAGCTCTGGCCCCATGAGTTCTAGGAGAACGCAGAGGAAGGACTGAACACCCCCCCCCCCCCCCCCCCCCCATTTGACTGCCACACTCATAAGCTTGTTCAATGAGTGTGGAAGCCCATCTAGTCAGCGCTTTTTGCAATAATTTGCTTCTATCCGTTAAAAATGAAAGAACCTAAGATTCTGGTCTGGCACTCCAATAGGAGCCATGCAAGACGAGTATGTTCAAAATACTCAAAATCTTGCGCGAGACCCGAAAAAGCATGTAATTCGCTGCCCCTTCACGGGGAAGTGAGCACCAACAAAAAAAAGGAGTATGAGAGCCTTCTTTATAACAAAAAAGGAAGGCTTGCATCTCTCAATAATTCTATGGCTCTTAACCAAAAGAAATCTAAAAAGAGGAAAGAAATCCCAAGCTGGGACTGATGTTCTGATGACAAATGAATTGAGGACAGGGCCCTTTTCACGCCGGGCGTAGAAAGGGGAATGTCTTGTCTAGTTCTGACGACGTTTCTCAAAACTGATGAAACATCGTCTGCCATCAACAAACAATAGTTCGTAGAACATCCTAGCATCCTCCTGAACTGGGGAATGCTAAAGCCGATGCCCAAATTCTAGAATCGTGCACTATTGCAGGTGCCGGAGGTTGGTTTTTGGTTGTAACCACTCATGGATTGCTAATTATGGTAAAAAACCACCAGATAAGGTAAACTTAGATAAATAACCCTTTTCACATAAAGTCTGGATGAGACCTGAGTGAATAAACCTTAAGATTCGTGAGTTACGTCTTCCGGATAACCGGAAAGAGCGCCAACCTCACTGACTTGTCTTGATCGTGGCTGACGGAAAGAGTGAACAATCTCCTGCAATCAGCTAGACCAGGAAGACAGTCCTAACTCAAAAGAGAGCTGTGAAAGTTCAGAAGGCGAACGAGTAATGAAAAATGAACCTGTGCGTCTCCCACTTGAATAGAACAAGTCGCGTAAGGCAAAAATACATTTAGTCAAGCTGTCGAACTCACAGAATGAAACTGAACGCAATGCAATTTTTCAGCAAGACTGTATACTCGTAGCATCGTCAGTCCGTGGCAAAGGCAGTGAAATTGACAAGAAGAGCGGGGTAGTAGTTGCGCTGAGAAGGATCTAGCACGCTTTTCTGTACCTCTCTTCGTTTTAACTTTCTGAGCGTGTTTTTAATCCAAACATTTCATATCTATATGTTTTTGGAATCAGGAACCGACAAGGAATAAGATGAAAGTGATTTCGAAAATTTAATTTTGATCATAATTTTTATATTTTTAATTTTCAGACTCAGAGCTTGTTTTTAATCTAAATATAACATATTTATATGTTTTTGGAATCAGAAAATGATGAAGAATAAGATGAACGTAAATTTGGATCGTTTTATAAAAAAAATATTTTTTTTACAATTTTCAGATTTTTAATGACCAAAGTCATTAATTAATTTGTAAGCCACCAAGCTGAAATGCAATACCGAAGTCCGGCCTTCGTCGAAGATTGCTTGGCCAAAATTTCAATCAATTTGATTGAAAAATGAGGGTGTGACAGTGCCGCCTCAACTTTTACAAAAAGCCGGATATGACGTCATCAAAGGTATTTATCGAAAAAAAGAAAAAAACGTCCGGGGATATCATTCCCAGGAACTCTCATGTAAAATTTCATAAAGATCGGTCCAGTAGTTTGGTCTGAATCGCTCTACACACACACACGCACAGACAGACACACACACACACACACACATACACCACGACCCTCGTCTCGATTCCCCCTCTATGTTAAAACATTTAGTCAAAACTTGACTAAATGTAAAAAGAGTTCCAAATGACCAAAAGTGCAACACCCTCAGAGGAGTGAAGCACTAAAAGATTATGGCTTGAGTAAACCACAGCACCATAGTCCCATGAGGTAGACGCTAATTGTTCGTAATGAACCAGAGGCAAGAACCTTGTCCCTTGTTCAATGGATAGAGGCATGACTAAATGTCGAAAAAACATCTGGCATTTTCTAGACTCCTTACAAAGAAGAGTCGAAAGAAACGTCTTAAAGCCGAAAACAAAGGAAATAATTTGCAGTTTCGGTAAGTATGCAACCTCTCATCAAAAGATGAACCGAGATTTACTCATCAACAAACCAATGCGGCTTAAACGAAAGAGGTCTTAACTTAATTTTCACTAGCAAGTAGCTATGAAATTTAATCGATCAAGGATGGAAGCAAGCGTCATAGTGGGCGCTTGCTGTAGTGCCGAACATGGAACGATCAGTGCCTAAGGCTGTCCACTCAGAACTGATTAGGACGAACTCTCTAGGTGACCGTTAGAACATAATGCCGAAGTATGTGAAACCTCGGGAAGGCGTGAAGCCCGAAAGGCCTAGGAGATAGACGTCAGCTCTAGAAAGGCGTGACCGATCTCCTCCCGATAAACGAGTGATACCTGAGTAAAAGATATCAAAGTCCTCATCGGTGGGAAAAAAGCTCATGATAGAGCATAAGCATTCCTGAAGTTCCTAAAACTATAAGGGACACTCACCCTCCTATGAACCGAGGCTGTGAACCCAGCCTGATCCAATCGGTTTGCCAAAAGTAGGCTACTGCTGGTGCATGACCTGCTTTGAGTGTCTACCCAAGCATGGCCGAGCGTATGACGCAGTACTGCTTTCTGCGTTAAGAGTCCAAGTCTAACAAAGACAAGGACTCATAATCCTCATGGGTTGTGACAGAAAAAAAACTATGAATGATCATGGCTATGAACTGGACCGTCGTTACCCGCCGAGTATGTTAGACAAGAGTGCTGTAAACCGGCAGTCCTGTTGCCCTCAAACTACTTCTTGCCAAGACAGAAGAAGTTAAAAGAAAGTCCGAACGAACTCCTTGAGAGGACAAAAAGAAGGTGTGAACCCAAAGGCCGACAGCTGTCGTGAATGACCTTCTCGCTACTTGAATTTGAGAGTCTGTCATCTGCTTTCTAACCTAAGTAGAATGCTGATCAGATTCGTAGTAATCCTGAGTAGCAGCAGGAACGACAAAAATTGAAAATTTTATCTAAATTTTAATTTGATTATATACTTACCCAACTCACATACAGCAATTTACTTCAGTTTAGTGCTAGGACGCTGAATGGCATCGCCTTGGTAACAAGGGGAGGTCACCCTAAAAAAGAGCTACCTTGACCCCTTAACAGGACAAAGTCACACGTGACTTCCTGACCTTGCCGCCATCTTTGAATCATTCTATCGAAAGCGAACATAGAAAAATTTCCCTCTTTTTTAGGAAAAAAACCCAAAAAAACCCCAAAAGCGGGGCAGGAGGGCGGGTATCCACTATGTGAGTTGGGTAAGTATATAATCAAATTAAAATTTAGATAACAATTTTCAATTAAATTACATATCTTATCCCAACTCACATACAGCAGAATGCTAATGAAGGAGGTGGGAAAACAAAATTCCACTTGTCCAGCAGCGACAATGGCTGGTAGGGAGCTACTGCCACCATGACGAGTGCTGGCCACATCTCGCAGGTAAAAGTTGATGAAAACGCCCTGCGATTTCCAGTAGGCAGCGTCTAAGACCTCTGCCAGCACGCCTGAGCGGAGGACTGCCAGAGAAGTAGCCCAGGCTCTGGCTTCATGAGTTCTTGACAACTTCACAGGAAGGACAGAATGCCCAATCCCAACTTGTCTGTGCCACCACGCATACGCTTGTTTAATAAGCGTAGAGACCCATCTTACCAAAGTGACCCGCGACAAGTCCTTGCTCCTTTCAGTGTCAACTGAGATGAAGAGCAGTTTTTGGTCCCTAGACCTAATGGGCGTGGTACGGGATAAGTAGCTGGTAAGAGTACGAACAGGACAATTGACCATAGCAGGGTCACCAGACGCAAGAATCCTACTTAAAGGAGGAATGCGAATAACAGAGGAGGACAGACCTTGTTTTTGGTTTTGGCAAGGAACTCCGGCCGAAATCTTAAAACAAAAGAGCCATAGCTCTCAAAAGAAATATCCTTAGCCAGGCCTGAAAGAGCGTGCACCTCACCGCCTCCACGGGCAGAGGCTAACAAAACGAGGAACAAGGCTTTACGAGTCAAGTTAGCTAAGCTCGCTGAAGCTAAAGGTTCGAAATCCGAAGAGGCTAGAAACTTGAGTACCAAAAAATAAGTCCCCGCGGGAAGAGGGGACTTAGCCTTCGTAAAACCAATCGCTGCCCCCTTAAGAACACTAGCAATTACACCGCCCAGGTTAATGCTATGCCCTAATTGCTTCAGAGTAGAAGAAATGGCTGAGCGCCTGACTCTCAAAAAAGAAGGAGCCAAGCCCTGAGCAGCCAAACACGAGAGATGATTTGCTACATGCATAGAGCGAGGTGAAGTAGCAGTAACTCCATTCCCCGAGCACCACTTTGTCCAAGCTGACCAGTGTGACGCATAAACAGTGCTGGTCGATTCCCTGTGGGCCTATTGGACAAAGCCTAAAGTAGCGTCTGAGGAGCCAGAACGGCGCAGCGACCTAGAAAGAATGGAGGGCCGTCTGCGAGGCGAAGGAGGACGGGGAACCAATGTTGGCTGGGCCACCAAGGGGCCACCAACACCAAGCAAGGCTGTCCCCGCTCCGCCTTCCTGAGAACCTTTCCCAAGAGATGAAACGGGGGGAAAGCATAGGCTCAGACGCGACCAGTTTACTTCGAGGGCGTCTGTTTCCCTCCCCTCTGGGTCTGGAAAGGGGGAGATAAAGACCTGAAGCCTGCAGGAGAATCTTGTCACAAACAGATCGACTGTAGGCTTGCTGAAATGCCACCCAGACGTTGTAGGACCTGATGAGTCAGAGTCTACTCCGTGTGCATCGTACACTACGGGCGACTGAAGTAGTCCGCAAGAACGTTGAGTATGCCTGGGACGTACTTCGCTGACAACAGAATAAGGTGCTGGCTGCCCCAGGCAAGAATCTGACCTGACCTGACAGAAAGAGCGAGAGACAAAGTGCCTCCCTGTTTGTTGAAATAGGCCGCCATGGCCGTGTTGTCTGTGCGAACCCCAATTTGTTCGTTCCTGACCATAGACAGAAACGATTGGAGTCCCAGGAAAACAGCCTCTAACTCTAGGGCATTAACGTGCCCCCCACTCTGCGTCTCGTTCCACAGACCTGACGCAGTGTGAACAGAAAGATGGGCACCCCAGCCCTCCATAGACGCGTCTGTGAACAGAAACTCGTCCGGGGGGGGGGCAAACGAGATTGGCACTCCCTGTGAAAACCCAGGGAGCAGCCACTGCCTCGTTGTGTGCCGAAACCAGCTTTCAAGAGAGACTACTGTCTCCCAGCCCTGAAGAGAAGGCTTCCACAGCGAACTCAGGGCAGCCTGAAATGGCCGCTTGTGGACTCTGCCTAAGGGCACAAGAGTGGCCATCGATTCCATTTGGCCAAGAAGAGAGGTCAGAACACGTACAGCCGCTCTCTTTATCAAGGACAGAGTACGAAACAGACTTTGCAACCTGTCCACCCCTCTCTGTGAAGGGCGTACCCGCCAATCGACGGTGTATGTCTTTGCGTGTGGAAGAAAAACAACCCCCATGCTAAAAACGTCTGTGCCAAACCTAGGCTTAGCCACATGATGGTGTTTAGTTCTTTCCGTAACCTCCCAGAAAGAAAAGCTGAAACTAAGGAATTCCTGCGAGTCCTTTGTGCTGCGCAGCGAAAGTCGCTGACAGAAGCCACTGCCTCAAGAGGTAGGCTTAGCCGGAAAAGTTCCGACTGAGAGGTTACGAGCAATGGCTCAGTGAGCCTAAAAATTTAGTCAGAATGTGAGCCCATAATTTGGACATGTTCTGGCGACTTGTCAGAAACCAAAGCTTATGACCCTGATGAGAAAGCGCAATTCCGTAAGCCGTAAAAGCTGAGAAAGTTTTAACGGCTTGCCTTGTTTTTCACCACAGAGGCAAAAACAAAAATTGAGGCCTTAGCAACTTCACCCTAGAAGGTGAAAAATAAGAGGTATGACGCACCAAAGATGGGCGTACATACCGCGAAGCTGCCTAAGGCAGAGGGTTTAACCCAATGTGTGTTTGCTTAGCTCCGTATCTTGCCTAAATAAAGGCCAAATGTGGCCAGCCGACGCAGATCACAGCTTCTCCCAGAAGATGAACCACAAAAAGCAAAGAGCGGAGTAGATCCGCCTCTTGTTTGCAACCTGAGCCAAGCAATGTGCCAAGAAAAGCGCTGGGAGGCTCCGCTGTTCAAAAGACTTTAGCCAAAGCAGCTAGAAGCGACATGACATCCTTCTCCCGTGCGTCACGACGAAACTCGAAGTTAACAAGAGCAGAGAAGATAGAGCTCTATAAAAAAATCTTGCAAAGTTTCCTAAACGGAGGATAACTTGAAAAGATCATGTGCTTATTCCCCCAGAGACAAAAAAGAAGACTCAGTATATCATACTGTTCTACTGTAGCCGTCTTCCCTGCCAGAATAGTGACAACTTTCTCTACCGCATCGTCACGAAACCTGAATGGGTCTAATGACGACGCGATCAATCTCGACAGAGAACTCTGCAAAGTCTCAGAGAGAGACGATAACTCAAGCAAGCGTAAGCCAGTTACTCCAAAGACAAAAGAGAATTCTCCGAAAACGGGACTACTCTGTCTCTGCTGTATCATCTTGCCTAAGGACTGCAAGTTCCGGAAAAGTGGAACGAGGCAAGGCAAACGAGCCAATCAAATTGACTGAATTATGCAGCAGTGTAAACCTCTTAGCCAAACCAGCAGGCAAAGCTGAGGCTAAAAACAAAGAAGCACGGTAAGTCTGCGCTGAATCAGGAGCCAGACCTTGTGCTGTTAACCACGGTACAGCGTGAAACGCACCGCCATACTGCCCAGTAGTCAGTAGCATAGACAGCTCAAACGCTACCAACGGGAATTTCCAAAAACGGGAATTCCCGAAAGCGGAACTGCTGCTTCCAGTCCTTCGCAGAACGGGAATCCCCCAAAGCGGAAGGAGGTTGGGCAACAAGCCTACAAGTGTTGCCGCACCCTCCTCGAACTACCTTGAAGTAACTTCCGCCGCCAAAGCCAGTGCTAGCGGAAGTTCAACCAGTACACGGAGGTTGGCATCTTTGTCAACCTGAACAGAAGCACCAAAATCCGACTCATAATCCCGCACATCCGTGCAACAAGGCAACGAACTTCCGCCCTGACTACAATAGTCAGGCGAAGCGTCACCCAGAAGAGACGACACACGAGGTATGCGATACCCAAGCAGTGTGTCCCTAGGGACTGCTTTCCTGCCCAGAGGGCGGAAGCGGGGAATGTCACCCCCTCCTCAAAATACCGTGAAGCCACTTCCTCCGCTAAAGCCAGAGCTTGCGGAAGCTTAGTCGGTATGCGGAAGTTGACATCTTCGTCACCCTGGACGGAAGTGCCAAAATCCGACTCGTAGTCCCTCACTTCCGTGAAGTCAGGCAAGACACTTCCGCCGTGACTACCATAGTCCGACGAAGTGTCGCCCGGAAGAGACGCCCACGAGGGATTTTATACCCAAGCGGTACGTCCCTAGGGACTGCTTCCTGCCTGAAAGGCGGAAGCGGGGAAAGCTGTGAAAGCTGTGCTGCCGCACCAACCGCTCCTCTAGGGAGTGTCGGAGGACGCACTTCCCCTGTTCGGTCAGAGACCGAACGCGTGTCTGGGCTTTTCCCTCGATCTAGACGTTCACTCAATCGGAACGACGTAGACCTAGGGCCTAAGCTTTCGCGCACACGAACCGGTGTGGCTACTCTCTCCAAACACGCACTTCGTTTTGGCCGGAGAACCCGGTTACTGGCGAAGTATAAATACCTTGATCGTCGTCAGTCCAAGAGGCCTGGGAACGCAGCAGGGAAACACCACGGCTGCCCTCAAACGAGGCGTGAACGTCGGCGGACGTAAAAGTGGAGGAAGGCGGAACACACACCCTGGCAAGGGAACGCACACCTCCCACACCGGAAGGCAAAGACACATCTCAGCCTTGGTAGACGAAAACTCGGCTGAAAGAGAGAATATCTAAGCACTCAAGGAGTGCAAAATAGCATAAACATCCTGCTTCTCGCTAACAGGGCCTGAACCGGACAAGACCGGTGAAGCAGCTGAAGGCAAACTAGGCATAGCCGGAGAATTAGGTAAGTCTATCGCACATCAAACGAGGATTTAGTCAAGGATCTGTGACTTTAATCAAAGCTTAACATGCCGAACTCTACAACTTACGAGAAGGCTTCTTTGTGGGAGAAGGCTCGGCCACCGACTTAGCATTTTATTCTTTCCTTATCCGACATGGCGAACGGAAAAAATGTAAACAAAGCTAAGTATTCGACCAAACCTAAGTCACAAAACGATAACAAACGACAAAAAAGCTCACCCAAACACACAGTAGGAGCAGAGGGACCGTGTGCAAGTACCAAGGCAGGGTCTGACAAAGGCAGAAGTCAGACAAACCGGCTGAAAGCCGGAGCAAAATCAAAACACGTCTGTAGACACGGACCGCTGAAGATGGAATGATTCAAAGATGGCGGCAAGGTCAGGAAGTCACGTGTGACTTTGTCCTGTTAAGGGGTCAAGGTAGCTCTTTTTTAGGGTGACCTCCCCTTGTTACCAAGGCGATGCTATTCAGCGTCCTAGCACTAAACTGAAGTAAATTGCTGTATGTGAGTTGGGATAAGATATGTAATTTAATTGTTTCCTGATAAAAAGAGATGGTCGGTGTGATCGGCGAAACGGAAATCGAAAAGTCCAACTGACCACAAGTTATCCTCTCCAGTCCATGCATAAGCAGATGAAGATAGTACGAGGAAGCCGCGATTCTGGTTGTACGTCAGCAACCGAAAGTGCGGAAATCACGATGGCCAAAGCCTGGTGTGACATGAACAAAATGGCTGAAAGCCGTAGTGCCCGTAGGTCAGTCTGCTTGTAGGCAATTGACTGCGTATCAAAAGCCAAAACAGAAATCAAAGAAAGACTGGTCGGCATAACCGGAAACCGGGAAGTCAACCTGCCAAAAGGCTCCAAAGACGAAGTGTCCTCAGGAAAAATCTGGAAGTTAATTTCGCCGCCAAATCAAGAGTCACCATGAGTTTGGCCGAAAAACCAGAACACGTCTGTTCATCGCTGAAAGACCAAAAGTCAGACGCGGAGACCGACGCAAGCCGTATTCATAGATGCCATCACGTACAGACCCTCACCATCCGAAGCGGAACCGGAAGTAAGATACAGGGCATCCCTGCCCCCACAACCTAGAACCCCGAAGGGTTGACGTCGGAAGTTGCGGACAGGAAAGAAAAAGTGCTACGATCAGCTGGAACGTCGGAAGACGAACCAGAAGTAGCCGGAAAATCCCAGAGCAGAAGCACCCGCAACACCGTGGTGGTGCGAGCTGATGCTAATGCGTACGATCCTTCACTCGCCGGAACAGCTGAAGCGAAATCGGAAGTGAGAGACAGGGTACCGCTGCCACCAACGACCTGAAACCCGAAGGGTTGACCAGGGTCCCCCAGTGATGTTCCGAGGCGTCGGTCATCGGTCATAGACCGATTTAGGTTGTAAAATGACCGATTGCAAACACCTCTGTCTCGTCAAATGTCCGATCCGATCGCGAAGTTAGCGGTCATTGTCCGATAGTATTACAGTACGTCTAGAGCGGTCACTGCAAGAAGAATATGTACAAACTGAAGTATCAAACCCCGTTAAAACGAGTTCGAATCGGGGCCTACTTGAACTTCAATTTTCACTCTCGAAAACAATAACACAAGGGACGCAACTCTCGACCGAACAATATTACAAGAGCCACAACTCTCGCTACTTTTGACAGCGACACTTTACTTCCGCCGCCACATTTCTGCAAAGATGCCGCCGAAGAAAAAGGTTTGCGTGTGTGCAGGGCAGATTTCCGAGAGCTCAAACAAACTGTCATATCCATCGTCGAACGCTGAAGAAAGAAGAACACTGTCATATATATCGCAGGGATACCCCAGGGACAGTTTTGTTTCTCTGTGGCAGCTGATTGCTAAGTTGCTAAGTTCCACAGAGCTGCCTTCCCACACCTCATGAAGCTTGCGGAAATTGCACTCGTCTTGCCAGTCCATACAGCTGATGTGGAACGGGCCCAGAACAATATCTTGACCGCGAAGAGAAACCGCCTGCTCACTGAGACACAGAATATGTTGTTGAAGCAGAAGATAGAGGGGGACAAGGAGAGGGATGATCAATACCTTTTTGACATTGTTTGCAGATGGAAGTTAAAGAAGGATAGAAAGCTGTTCAAGCTCACTGAAAATGATCACGTGTGACATTCTGAAGTGTGTGAAAGATCACTTGTCATTTGTGACATTAATTCTGGAGCATAGTGTGTGTGTGTGTGTGTGTGTGTGTGTGTGTGTGTGTATGTGCCAAAGATCACTTATGCCATTCTGAAGCATGTGTCTGTGTGTGTGTGAAAGTAACCCTTCTGAACACTGTTGCATTTAAAATATTAAAATAAATTTGGAACTGTTCAGTTTTTATTTGCCTTTATTCAAATATTCTCAGTCATCTAAAAAGGTTAGGTGCCATGATTGGTTCGCTTGATCTGAATGTCCTATTGTTTTTTTGTAGTCAGGACATGATGTCCTATTAGTTTTTTGATTCAGGACATTTTGTCCTGTTGCCCTCCAGTCCTAGGAACATCACTGGTCCCCACTGGTTTTTAGAAACAAAATTCCATGACTTTTCCATGACTTTCCATGAGCCTCAATAACATTTTCCATGACTAGATCCACAGGTCGCCATTTCAGAACACGCAAACTTTTTACGTCTTGTCACTGCCAGTTTTGACACTGGCTTGCTTTGCACTGAATTTGAGTCAGTTTCTACGCAGTGTCTCTTCGACAAGCAAGTCAAGCATTTGCTACGCAGTCAGATTATCGGTAATGTTTGCTGGTCCTGTCATTTCACTAAACTGGACCAGCCACTGTTTGTATCCATCTGCACTTTCGTAAATTCTGTTTCGTAACCGTCACTGTGACTTGACGAACTGTCATTTTTTTCACCGCGATACACAGTTCATTGCGAAGATCTTCCTTGGTAATTCGTTCCAATTCTGCATACTTTTTGTTGTCAAGAAACAACTCGAAAGAAAGTTTCAAACTCATCATCCTCCATCTTGCTTGTCGAAGCGCTAAAGTACTTTATTGATGCAAAAACAAAAGCAGAAAACTTCGACGAAACCGACTCAAATGCAGCGCAGACGACACGACGAGATAACGGAAGGAAGTGAGCCTCACTTTGGCTCAAGTGCCGTTAAAAATACCGTTATTCTCGTATGCAAATACGAACAAGTTGGTCATGCGAACAAGCCTCGTGCTGGCGACACAAATCGCTGTTGGCTGGCAAAGGGGGGGGGGGGGGGGGAAATGGCTGGGCGACAAAAATAGCCGCTGGCGTGCTAAAGGTTAATTTTTTTTTATTTCTTATTTTTGTTAAATTCCATGACTTTCCATGACTTGAATTGAAATTCCATGACTTTCCAGGCCTGGAAAATTAAAAATCAAATTCCATGACTTTCCAGGTTTTCCATGACCTGTACGAACCCTGGTTGACATCGGAAGTCTACTGGCAAAGAGTCATCATTCCCGGAACCATCATTGGCCGAAGCCGGAAATGATTGTCCCCCAGTACCGGAACCCCGTGCAGCCACACTGTGCGGAACCGGTAAAGAATGAACGCTACCGCAACCCGAAACCGACGAAGCGGAACCGGAGGTAGCCGGCACCCCATTGTGCCAAATGCGGAAGGTGGTGGAGCCGCAAGATGAGAAGTAGCTGTCACCCTTTCTGCAAAATATCTAGAAGTAACTTCAGCGGCCAAAACCAATGGCCGAAGAAGTCTCTCCTCGACTCGAAAGGTAGACTCGACCTCTGAAGAGTCGTCCCGATCTTCGTCGTCATCCACACCATCAACGACAATGTCCTCTGGCATAGACTGAACATTCCCGGTACCATCATTGACCCGCGCCCGAAATGATGGTCCCCCCGTACCGGAACCTCGTGCAGCCGCACTGTGAGGAACCGGTGAGGAATGGATGCTACCATACCCCGGAACCGGCGAAGCGGAACCGGAGGTAGCCGGCAATCCCGATGTGTGAACAACCGGAAACACTGTGGTGCTATGCCCGGAAGCCGACACGTTAAGTCCCCCACCATCCGAACCAAACTAGCGGAAGCGGAAGTGAGGAACGGATTGCCGTTGCCACCAACAACCGGAAACTCGACAGGGTTGCCGCCGGAAGTTGATGAGAGCGAACGGAAAGTGCCACTATTAACCGTAACGCCCGAAGGCGAACCAGACGTGGCCGGAAACCCCCTTGCCGATGCACCCGCGTGAGCGGATGCCAAGGCAGACGATCCTATACACGAAGAGCCGGTCACACCAAGCCCAACGAGACAGGTAGGGTAACCGTCGAGGCGAACTACACTTCCTGAGGGTGCGGTAAGCAGCGAACTTCCCAAAACACGTACCTCGTCGGCAGAACCCGACGGTTGAAGGAAAGTCATCAGCAGAAGTCACGGTAGCTGACGGCCGAATCCTCGACATCGAGGCAGAGTCGCCGACTCCGGGTGGAAACGCCGCAAAGGCGGAACAAGCCACCCCTCTTCAAAGGTCAACATCTCCTGCATCTGTTCTTGAAGCTCGAAACCAAGGAAAGAGACGCCAAGACTTCTTTGACCTTCTGAACAGGAGACAAAGTAGGCGATAACACAATAAAGGGTCGAAAACGACCCGTAACGATTCTATGCTAACCTGGTCAAAAAACTTCCCGACCAGTTAAAAAGCAAGAGAATCCTTAATTAGAGCCTTGCTAAAAAGAAGATCTCTTTCAGATAATTCACTCGGCTTAAACATAAAAAGAAAGACGAACTGCTCAGCAGGAAAACGAATGTCACCTGCCTGGCAGCGCTACAGCTCTTGTCCGCCATGTTGAAAACCACAACTCCGTGAAGACGGAGACACCAAGTTTACAACACAATTTACCAAAATGCAAATGGCGGCACAAGCTATGAACAAGAAGAATCTGTTACAGATAAGTCACTAAACTTAAGCTTAAACAACAGTACGAACTGCTCGGCGGAGAAAGGACAGAACTTGTCTGAGTGAGCAACTGCTCTTGTCCGCCATTGTGAAAACAAAATGAACTCCGTGAAAACGGAGAGAGACATTTTCACCAGTGAACAGTTACAATAAACAAAAGTTGTAAACAAGAAAGATCTCACCAACAGCTTAGCAAGATGTACCTAGGGTCAATGGCCTTCCTCACAGGAGGCCAAAGGCTGAAAAGCCTGGAAGAAGCAGGGGCGGATCAGTTCATTTTATGGGGGGGGGGTTTCCAAAAGTATATTGTGAAGATATGGGTGTGAAGGCGCGAAGCGCCGAGCCGACGGCGCGAAGCGCCTAGCTTGCTAGGGGGGTGCCCCCGGAAAATTTTGAAAAAAAGGATGAAAAATGGTGCAATCTGGTGAATTCTGAGGATGATCATTACCAGTTTCAGGCAGCAGATTTTGTCACTGATTTATACCCCAAAAATTGAAACTCAACCCAAAAAAACACACAAAAATATTTTTATTTTTTGGCTGGGGGGGGGGGGTGTTTCCGGAAACCCCAGAAACACACCCCCCTCGTCCGCCCCTGAGAAGTACGAACACGTCTGAACACAAGCGTGTTGAAGTAGGGAATGTACCGCGCATGTGCGGGCTGCCAGTGAGGGGAGGTAACTACCAGGGCCTTGACTTCAAGGTTTTGTTTTGTTTTGGGAGTTACCTCCCCCTGTTACCAGGGTCTGTACTTCAATGTCCAAGCATCAAACGGAAGTTAATGCTATATATGTGAGTTGGAGTAAGAATATGTGATTTAATAGATCATAGCTGCTTTCTCAGATGTTCTGTTCATAGCATCTGTATATATACATTTTTACGACTCCCTGTTTTTTCAGACCAGATTCTCTACGTTTTTGAGGGTCTTATCAGGGGGGGGGGGGGACTACTGTTACACTAAAGCACTAAACAAAAAACAAACCAAAAAATATCAGATTTTCTGCGACATGGTGCAATACTAGCAGCGACTCTTGTGTTGTTTCCCTTCCCACAATTACTCACCATGACCTTTCCACCTTGAGCTTCCTGAGTCATGATGAAGTTGTTAGTAGTAGAATGGTGATGATGGTGTTATGTAGCAACAATACAAATGAGATTATGAAAACAGAAACAAAACAGGGACAAGTATAGTGTATCAGAATGATCAACAACAACAACAAGCAAACAAAAAACAAAAATCAAACAAATAGAAGGTGAAAAGGTAAATAAGAAATAATGTGAAAATCAAAATCTGAAACAGATAGACTGCTAACATTCTGAATAAAAAATAAAAAGTTTAAAAAGTTAAAATTTTGAAATGTTTTGTTTCGTTTTGTTCGGAATTAAACGTTGGTTTTTTATTCTTTAAATTCAAACCCATTAATTTAAACTTCTACACATGTGAGAAATCTGAACACAAGACAGTATATGAAGACGCTGTGATACATGCAACGCACACTGCAAATGCATGCCACATTCAAAATTCTGCTTGTTCCCTCCTGAATTCTTTGATTCTATACTACAATACTGAACATAAGCACATGCACGCAAGCCCCATCTGCTTTCTTCCTAGTCTAATGAATCTGTGCTGTATAAATGGCCTAAACTTGCTTTCATCAGGAATTCAGGGATGCAAAAATGAAACCCAACCAAATAAAATAAAGCAAAACCTGTTCTATCGCTCTGCATTAAATAGTTGGTCTATTCCTGCGACGATCACATACCATGTCCCTCTCGGTTCTCACAACTTTCAACACCTCCCAAGTTCTACAATCCTGAGCCAGGCATGCAATCATGAAATTGTAAAAATAAAAAAAAAGGAAAGGCTGAAAGCATGCCCCCACCCTCCCTCAAAACAGCTTTTTCAAAAAAAGATACAAAATCATGCAATTTGGTGTAATTTGGGGATCTTAGGAACAATCTCTAGAGCGTTGAAACTGCCAGAAATCTAACTGAAGGAGAAAATCTCATGCATGAAAACTAAGCAGCACACGTAACCAATCCTACTTTCATCAAATAACCCTTCACAGAGACAGTAACAGAAATAAATCAGCCCAGGCAGGGTGAGCCATGACTGAATAAGCTGCTCAGGATGGTGTGGTCGGCATTTAATCAGTAAGTAAACAAAACAGCGCACGTACCCAATCCTACTTTCATCAAACAACCTTTGACAGAGACAGAGGTAACACCCACCTGAGACAGCGGTCAGCAGCTGACGCAGCATGGTGACATAGGTGGTGACAGGGCCCTGGTCCCCTGAGTACTGGGAAAACAGTTGTGCTACGTATCCCGCCACTGCTGGGGCCTGGTCCTGTAGCTCGGCTAGCTGGGCGGTGGGCTTCTCCCCTGCATTCTGGGCCAGGCACATCCTCAGGTACAGCACAATCTGTGCAGAACAATGAGGCCAAGAAAAAAATATTCAATGTGTCCGATTCCCTGACCGACCCCTATTTTTTTTCCCTCCCAACCCTAGAACTTTTGTTTAATTAACCCTTCCAAATGTTTGTTATAGATAATTTCATTAAAAATGACAGGGGACACGGCAAGAGAATTCCCGGCCAATAAATGCGCATGTGTGAATTTAAAAAAACTTCAATAGCGTACAGTACTCATGACACTATCAAACATTTAAGTGATTCAATCTGGTATGGGGGATCCGGGGACTATGGTGTTCCTGTGATTGCCATGCTAAGGGTCTCGCATACATAGGATAGCTCGCTTCAGTGGTTACAAAATGGTGTGCAACTCCACCTTTAGAACAATTGGATTGTGTGAATCTTGTTTTTTCCTTTTTTTAAATGATGCCACCTGCTACTTCAACACTACTGCGGCTGGCTCTGCCTCTCCCTTATCCTGCCAGCCTGGGTCTTCCGCCATAAAACTTTACTTCAGCTAGTAGTTGTAAACAAACCTGTGATCACCACAATGCAGTTCAAAATGTAGTTTTGATCAAATAGCCAGAAAGCTGCTGGCTGGTATATAACACCCACGAGACAGCATTGGCCCTGGGATCTCAAGTTTAGATTTGCCATTACAGCTGTGAATGGCATCATCATAAATCCCCTGACTGAGGGGACGTGAACACAGAAGTTGCTGTGAATATATACACAGATAAACATGACGCAACAAGAGATGTACCTCAGTGTAGGTCAGAGGGTTGAACGGCATCACAACATTGGCCACAGTGTACTTGTGCTGGCTCTTCTCTCTCAGAGCAGCCTGCAAAACAAAGGAATCAATGCAACATCACATACACACAAAAGCAAGCGTAATCTTGCATACATCACTACAGAGATACCTGCTGTGAGGCCCCTCTGATGAGAGGACACCTCCCATGAAAGGACACCTTAATATCTTGACCAAAATATACCTGTCATGATAGGCCACCTGCAATGTAGGGACAGTTTTAAATGGTGTCCTGTCATCACCGGTGCCACTGCAATGTACATGCAAGTGTTGTAACTTTATAGTTTTGATTAAACCTTACAGATACATTTACCACCCACAATTTTGCAAGAGCAGTCAGAAATTGTATCGAAAATGATAACAGCATGGGTCCACAGATCAACTTAAGCTGCTTGTATGGCATTCGCAGCGAAGAATTTACATTGTCAAGTGAATTTTACAGCAGCTGTTCTGAGAATTACGCTTACTCTACGACTCCTTTGCTGTATTGGTAGCACAGCTTGAATAAGGTAAAAGGTGTGGAAACAAGGATGCTGGTTTGTTATTAAATTTTCATTTTTATATCAAAGAAGCTGAGCACTGATGATCATTATAACATGTATGTGTCACCTTGTCCTTGATAAAGGTGATCATGTTGACAAAATCAGGCAATTTCTGCCCATCTTTCTTCTCTGTTGCGTCCTCAGTGTTAGCCACACCACGCAAGGCTTTGAGTGATTCAAGGCGAATATCGTCTTTCCTGAAAACAAATGTTACAAAATTAAGTTAAAATGAGCAATACAACACAAACTGATAATATCCTCTTGTCAACAAATGACTTTCACACACACCAAGCACATTTTGAAATCCATTACTGCCCCTGCTAAAGGCACATAGCTTATTACCAATATCCAGCCAAAGAAAACAGAATGATGACAGGACCAGGGGCGGGGATGTAGCTCAGTCGGTAGCGCGCTGGATTTGTATCCAGTTGGCCGCTGTCAGCGTGAGTTCGTCCCCACGTTCGGCGAGAGATTTATTTCTCAGAGTCAACTTTGTGTGCAGACTCTCCTCGGTGTCCGAACACTCCCGTGTGTACACGCAAGCACAAGACCAAGTGCGCACGAAAAAGATCCTGTAATCCATGTCAGAGTTCGGTGGATTATAGAAACACGAAAATACCCAGCATGCTTCCTCCGAAAACGGCGTATGGCTGCCTAAATGGCGGGGTAAAAAACGGTCATACACGTAAAATTCCACTTGTGCAAAAAACACGAGTGTACGTGGGAGTTTCAGCTCACGAACACAGAAGAAGAAGAAGATGACAGGACCATTTAAAAAAAACAACGTGTAAGGTAACAAATACCTGAGGGCAAAGTAAAGTACCAGATGAAAGGTTGAGCTTGGTCAAGCTAAAAACAGATGCAAATTTACACTAATTAAAAAACTTGTATCATCTGGCACATTTAACAAGATGCAATTTTACCTATTCCACCGAACAGGGACAGCCAGCTGTGTAGGAATGCTGTCGTTTCAGGATTTGCTCATCAAAATGTTTGAACATGGAATGCATGCTACACATGGGAATTTTATATCTACAGAATTCTGTGGATCTCCTTACATTCCCACCTCTGAGAATATACAGTAAACCAAAAACAGATAGACAAGAATGGTAGGTTATTATAATGTTTGATTTATGGCAAAACAAAAGGTTACATTTACAGTACGTCGACCCACTGGTCTGTAAAGCAGAATGATAGACTAACCTACCGTTGTCGTTTCTTGGATCCTGAGAATATACAGTACAAACTTACACATCGCCAGCGCCCAGCATGAGAATGTAGCGTGAGGGAACATGGTCAGATGGAAAGACGGCTGCAGCATACTGCACCGCCACCACTCGTGCTTGGGGCTCAACCTGTCACATTAAAACACACTTTAATTACTATCACATTCATTCAAACACATTCTAATTACACTTTAATCACACTCACATTCATGTTCTCACTTTAAAATGTCTTGCTAGCAAAGAGACGGTATGAACATTAGTATGCACTATATTTTTCATACAGAATGTTTGACCTTGACCTGACCTTGTCAATGTTCTCTTTGATATACTCCTAATGTCAATATTCTCAAACAAAGAGCATGACCCTGAACTGACCATGTCAATGTTCTCAAACAAAGAGCTAGAAATTGACCTGACTTTGTGCACGTTCTCAAACAAAAAAGTGTGTCCTTGAGATAACTTTGTGAATGTTCTCAAACAAAGAGTGACAAATTGAACTGACTGTCTGAATGTTCTCAAACAAACAGTGTGTCCTTGAGTTAACCTTGTGCATGTTGTCAAACAAAGAGCATGTGACCTTGAGCTGACCTTGTCAATGTTCTGCATGAGGAGGGCCTCGAGGAGCTGCAGGTTGGTGGCATCAATCTGTTTGAAGGCGGAGGTCATCATGGACAGGGCCTCCTGCACCGCCAGGCGTGTCTCTGTGTCCTCCTGTTACCACATACAACACTCACTGCTAAAGATACAGTCGAACCTGTCCTTGCGACCATCTCTCCAAAGCGACCACCTGCCCACAACGACCACTCAGAACAATCCCAGACGAGTTTTAATTTGCTATTATTATAATTCACTTTTCACAGCAACAACCTGTCCATTGCGATCACTTTTCGTCAGTCCCTTGTGCGGTTGTTATAGACAGGTTTGAATGTACATGTACTTTCTTTTCCAAGTACACCATCACAGTTCTGTCCAAGCTTATACACAGGAATAGAGCATCCTTCCACTTGGACACATACCAAACATCAACAGCCTGCCTGTTTCCTGAGTCGTGCTGAACTCATCTTGCAAATTCACACAAGTGTCAGCTAAGAAACAAATTCAGCTAAACATTCCAACTCAGCACAGAAAGAAGCTTGACTGTATATTTTAGGTTTGTGTTCAAGTGGAGAGACGCTCTTATTCCAGGGAAAAAACATAACAGATACGTAGTTTCCCCACTGATCCTATATATATTATGCCCTTATCCCCAAATGTTTAAATTTGAACTAATTAACCCTTTTCCCCCAGAGCTCTCAATACCGCTCGCTTGGGCACCCATATGCACATCCCTGAAACATTCGCTATTACACAATGATACCTATGACACATATCTGTTTCGATAACTACTGGCTTCCTGCCAAGTTTGAGCATTTATAATTTTGGAAAACTGGCAGTAGTTAATTTGCTGTGATTTTCTCAAGTTTGAAATTGACGGAGTTACTTTTCATGCAACGGGAGGAAGTGGGTGAATATAAAGAACAAGTCGCGTAAGGCGAAAATACAACATTTAGTCAAGTAGCTGTCGAACTCACAGAATGAAACTGAACGCAATGCAACGCAGCAAGACCGTATACTCGTAGCATCGTCAGTCCACCGCTCATGGCAAAGGCAGTGAAATTGACAAGAAGAGCGGGGTAGTAGTTGCGCTGAGAAGGATAGCACGCTTTTCTGTACCTCTCTTCGTTTTAACTTTCTGAGCGTGTTTTCAATCCAAACATATCATATCTATATGTTTTTTGAATCAGGAACCGACAAGGAATAAGATGAAAGTGTTTTTAAATTGATTTCGGAAATTTAATTTTGATCATAATGTTTATATATTTAATTTTCAGAGCTTGTTTTTAATCCAAATATAACATATTTATATGTTTTTGGAATCAGCAAATGATGGAGAATAAGATGAACGTAAATTTGGATAGTTTTATAAAAAAAAATGTTTTTTTACAATTTTCAGATTTTTAATGACCAAAGTCATTAATTAAATTTTAAGCCACCAAGCTGAAATGCAATACCGAAGTCCGGGCTTCGTCGAAGATTACTTGACCAAAATTTCAACCAATTTGGTTAAAAAATGAGGGCGTGACAGTGCCGCCTCAACTTTCACGAAAAGCCGGATATGACGTCATCAAAGACATTTATCAAAAAAATGAAAAAACCGTATGGGGATATCATACCCAGGAACTCTCATGTCAAATTTCATAAAGATCGGTCCAGTAGTTTGGTCTGAATCGCTCTACACGCACGCACGCACGCACGCACGCACACACACACACACACACACACACACACATACACCACGACCCTCGTCTCGATTCCCCCCTCTATGTTAAAACATTTAGTCATAACTTGACTAAATGTAAAAAGGCCCTCACCTGGCACATGGCTTCAAAGAACTGCTGAATGAGGGCGATGTCTTTAGCCACACGTGCAGGCGAGCGTCGAGCAATTTTCCCCACCGCTACGTAGGCCAGGCTGCGAAGCTTTGGATCCTTGGGGAAAGAAAAAAAAAACAATCCTTGATATGCAGCGTAATGGTTATGCCAATGATTGAAAGGCAAACCAAAAAGATTAGTGTGTTAATTTTGCATCTTTTGCACCGTAACATCAACTACATGAATAAGTCTCACGTTGATACCCCCCTTTTCAGACCACCAACAATTTGATAAAAATCGGGCTTTTGAAAGAGAGGGAGTCTTTACATGGAAGTGACCATGGAAGGGACTGGGTGGCCGAGTGGTAACGCACTTGCGCTCGGAAGCGAGAGGTTGCGAGTTCGACCCTGGGTCAGGGCGTTAGCAATTTTCTCCCCCCTTTCCTAACCTAGGTGGTGGGTTCAAGTGCTAGTCTTTCGGATGAGACGAAAAACCGAGGTCCCTTCGTGTACACTACATTGGGGTGTGCACATTAAAGATCCCACGATTGACAAAAGGGTCTTTCCTGGCAAAATTGTATAGGCATAGATAAAAATGTCCACCAAAATACCTGTGTGACTTCGAATAATAGGCCGTGAAAAGTAGGATATGCGCCAAAATGGCTGCGATCTTTTGGCTGATGTGAATGCGTGATGTGTTGTGTAAAAAAAAAATTCCATCTCACACGGCATTAATAAATCCCTGCACCTTGAATATGTGCGCGATATAAATTGCATAAAAAAAAAAATTTTTAAATAAATAAATCCCTGCGCTTAGAACTGTACCCACGGAATACGCGCGATATAAGCCTCATATTGATCGATTGATTGAAGTTGCAGACCAGGTTGCAGAAAGTCCAAGAAAGCAGGATCATAAGACAAAAAAGTTGGGAACATGAGAGAGGGAAGTCTGGTTAGGTCTGAAATAGGGTGTCTTAAAAGGGGGCTTCACTGTACAACTTACCTCGTAATTCCTCTGGAAGAAAGACTTATCAGTTTACCATTACATGTACATGGAAGAAGGTTGAAACACAGTTGGTATGACAACATATTTAACACTGAAACAGTGACAACGTCAGTTGCAACAAATCTGTGCAAAAATTAGTGTTAGAACATACCTATCTGCAAAATAAATCAAACAAAAAAACACTAAATAAACATGAATAAAACAGTTTTATAGGTTAGTGCTATTGCTGCACATAAGGCATTTCCGTGAAAGTAGTACATGAACTGGAAAGAATCTGAACGGCAGAAACCTCAAGCAAAAATCAAAATGCAAATGCTTTACTGCTTCCTGACTTTAGCAGTACATTATATATTACAATGCTTTTAATGTACTAGTTTAATAACGGTAACAAAATATTAACAGTAAAGACAGCTAAAATGGAAAATTTCCTAGATAAATTTTCATTTAATTAATATACTTACCCGAATCACATTAGCATTGAGTCACCTGAGATGCTTATCACTGAAAAACGCTTACCCGGCTAAAAATTTTAAAGGGAAGCAACCCCATCACCAAAACGAAAGTGAAAGTAGCTTTGGTAATGGGCCAGCACACTGGGAGTTACCTCCCATACGGGTGTGTGCCACGTCACTTCCTCCAGTAACACGTGCCTATTCTCATACGGTCTTAGAAAATCTTAAAACCATACGCGGGGCAGGTGGGAGGGAATACAGTATGTGATTCGGGTAAGTATATTAATTAAATGAAAATTTATCTAGGAAATTTTCCATTAAATAACATATTCTTACTCCGAATCACATTAGCAGATAACATCAACAAGGCGGTGGGCTAGAAATGAATCAAAACTCACCATCAAGTTCTGGACAGAAACTGACCTGCTGCTAAGAGCGCTGGAAGGCCTCTGGAGCCATCCTGTCGAAGGGCCGAGACGTCCCGAAGATAAAAGTTTATGCAAACATCTTCAGAAACGCCAAAACGCAATAGTCAGCACCTCCTCTAGACATCTGGAGCGCAGTACTGCCAGAGAGGATGCCCACGCCCTCATTTCATGGGCTCGGGCCGAGTCAAGTGGCAAGGAGGGCATGACCCCCCCCCTCTTTGTGCGACTCCACTCATAAGCTTGCTTAATGAGCGAGGACACCCACCAGGCCAACGATACCTTCGACAAAACTTACTCGCGCCTAGAAAAGGGCGAGATAAACAGCAACTTCTGAGAACTAGACCGAAACGGCTGAGTCCGGGCTAAGTACAGACGAAGAGCCCACACAGGGCAATTGACCGAATCAAGGTCATCCGGGGCCAACGCGCTGATCAGAGCCTTGACTCTAACCAGCAGAGAGGCCTGCCCCGGAGACTGATTCTTGGCCAGGAAATCGGGCCGGAAACGCAAATATGCGGAACCGTCCGACTAAAGGAGATATCTCCAGGCTGACCCGACAGGGCGTGGACCTCTCTACCCCGTCGGGCCGTTGCCAACAAAAGAAGAACCAGCGCTTTGCGAGTGACATTGAACAGAATGGCCTCGCTCAAAGGCTCAAAATCCGCAGAACGTAGGAATTCCAGGATTAAAAACAAGTCCCACTTGGGAGCGGGCAAACGAGCTTTAGCTTCCTTAAGAGCAGCCCTTATTAAAGACTGCAGCTATAACGCCCCCGACTCGAACAGACCGACCGATCTGCTTAAGAGTCGCCGAGATAGCGAAGCGCCGGACCCTCAACGAGGAGCCTGAGGCGCCCTGCGAAGACATGAAAGAGAGGCGGTTGGCGACCTGAATAGAACGCGGAGCCACCGAACTCACCCCTTTAGCTGAACACCAGGCAGTCCATGCCTTCCAGTGGGAAGCATAAACTGACGAGGTGGACGCTCTAAACGAGCGAGCCACCAAGTCCAGACGGATGGAAGCCATCAGAAGAGGCAAAGTGGAGCGAATCTGAGCTTGGAGCTTGTCCACCCTTCTCTGAGAAGGCTGGACAGTCCACGTGACCTTGTCGAAAGACATCCCCAGATAAGTGAATGTCTGTGACAGGGTCAGCTCCGACTTTCCCCGGTTGATCGAGAACCCCAACAAATTGGATTCTCGAAGAACCATCAGGGTATCTTGCGAATAGCCGCTCTGGGACTGGTTCATGATGAATCAGTCGTCCAGATAAGCCCGCAGGAGGATACCCTAGGACCTCACCAGTGCACAGACCTGTCTCACCACCATGGTGAAAATCCATGGTGCGAGGGACAGCCCGAAAGGGAGTGCGCGAAACTGGTAGATCTGATCTCCCCCACCGGAAACAAAGCCATTTCCGGTCGGCCGGATGCATAAGAAAGAAAGTATGCGTTCGTGAGATCGATCGAGGTCACTCAGTCTCCTGGGCGGAGAGAGTCTCGGACAGGGGCTGGCGTCTCCATCTTGACTTTTATCTCACTCAAGCGAGCGTTGAGGAGAGATAAATCCAACACGGGACGCCGACCTCCTGACGCTTTGGGAACGGCAAAAAGACGCCCTTAAATCCCAGGGAGCAATGGATCCGAACTCTCTCCACCGCGCCCTTCTGCTCCAGGGAGGCAATCTCCGACTGCAAGACGGAAAGTGCTTCCTGCGAGAAGAGGGGCTCGAACCGCGGCGGCACTCGGGTAAGAGGCGCCTTTACCTGCCGCCAGAGCAGGCGGAAACCCGATCTCACAACTCCCACAATCCATTGGCTGTCTACTACCGACATCCAATGAGAAAGCGCACGGGAGGGGCCTCCCGCCATCATCAAGGTGGAAGGCGGGAGGGGGGTGAGATCAGGAGCGCTTCATTGGGGGTGTGGCTTACTCCCGGAGCCGCCACACCCCCTCCCCGATGCCGTCCTCTTCTTCCCGCCACGGGCGACCGGCAGAGCCTGCCGCTTCTGAGCTGGCTTGGGGTTCGACAATGTCTGAGCCTGCTTATGCTTAGAAAGCTTAGACTGTTTCACCCCCTGCAGAGTTAAGTCGAGGAACTGACTGTCCTTGATCGACTGAATCTCCTTCTGTCTGGCATCCATTGCCAGAGAACAGAAGCGAAATTCCTCTGAGACCGGGGAGACTCTCAAGGTCTCCCTAGTAGCCAGCTCCGTGAACTGGGACTGCGAGAGGAAGAGATCCCTCCTACAGAGGACCACTTGGGTGTACTGTAGGGAGGAAAGACGCAATTGTTCCTCATTGACCTTGGCCAAGGCGGTCAAAAGCGCAGAGACGTCCGCATTTTGTTCTTCACTGAAAGTGAAAGGAACCAGCGAATCGGGCAATGTCCGAGACAGAGTCCGAACAAGAGTCTCCGCAACGGAGGACAGATCGATCTGCCGACGTCCAAACTCCTCGCAAAGAGGAGGAAAGCCTCAGAAACCGGCAGAACCGATCATGCTAGATCGGTTTAGCCAGAAAAGGCAGTAAATCCCGGAGAACCGGAAGGGTAGTCCTAGGGAGTGCAAAAGACGCCAGCCAGCTCTGGCTCTGAGTGGGCAAGCTAAGCTTCCTATTGCCCGTAGGCACAAAGGAAGAGGCTTGAGAAGCCGACGCCACCCACTGCTGAGCTGGTTCCGGAACTGGACCAAAAGGAAGCAGTAACGGAACAGGCACTGGCCGAATACCACTCCCCGCATATGCTGGACGAACCAGCGAATGCAAAAGTTGGTAAGCCACTGACGGAGACTCGGCGAACCGGAAGGAAGACACATCTTCCTGTGCCGGCCTGAAGTCCGCCATGACCGAAGGAACGAACGGAGCGGAAGAGTCCGCAGCCGCCACCCCTTCGGGGAAAAAAAACAAAACGAGACGCTACTTCCTCCGCGATGTCAAGAACAGACTTGAGCTTCGACGGAAACACGCCCCGAGACTCCTCGTTGACCACTGATGGAGCATCAGAATAGTCACCATGGAACCATGACCAAAACCACCAGTTCCGGAAGCAGAAGCATGCCCTGGCAAACCGTAACCGGAAATGCCTGTGCACGAACATCATCCTGCAACCGAGAACCTTGTGAAGGTAAGGGTAGGCAGGATGACCATCCGTAAAAAACCCGGAGCTGGATGAGCTGACGTCACTCCCCCATCCGAGTGGAGTGATGCCTGCTCAAGCCTAGGCACTAAATGGCCGAAAGGCGTACGCTGAAATCCACCCTCTGGTATCTAGAAGGAAGCACCAGAAGAGGAAGCAGCGTGTCCGGCCGAAACCGGAAGTGTAGCCGACTAAACCGCGCAATGCGGAATTGAAGGCTGCACTGGTTGACTTCGTGATCCGAAAGGACCAGAAGTCAGTGAATCTCCATACTGCCGCAGCCGCCATAGCGTGCCTGCGTGGACAGATCATCCCTTCCGGCGAGTGCCGGTACGGTAGTGCAGCCGACAGAAACGCGCAATGCGGAAGCGAAGGCTGCACTGAAACCAAAACACACCAGTTCCGGAAGCAGAAGCATGCCCTGGCAAACCGGAGACCGGAAATGCCTGTGCACGAACATCATCCTGCAGCCCAGAACCTTGTGAAGGTAAAGGGTAGGCAGGACGACCATCCGCCAAAACCGGAGCTGGATGAGCTGACGTCACTCCCCCATCAGAGTGGAGTGATGCCTGTTCAAGCCTAGGCCTAACTGGCCGGAAGGCGTACGCTGGAATCCACCCACTGGTATCCGGAAGGAAGCACCAGAAGAGGAAGCAGCGTGTCCGGCCGAAACCGGAAATGTAGCCGTCGGAACCGCGCAATGCGGAAGTGAAGGCTGCACTGGTTGACTTCGCGATCCGGAAGGACCGGAAGTCAGTGAATACTCCATCCTACCGCAGCCGCCGTAGCGTGCCTGCGTGGACGGATCATCACTTCCGGCGAGTGCCGGTAGCGTAGCCGACGGAACCGCGCAATGCGGAAGCGAAGGCTGCACTGGTTGACTTCGCGATCCGGAAGGACCGGAAGTCAGTGAATACTCCATCCTGCCGCGACCGCCTTAGCGTGCCGGAGCGGACGGATCATCACTTCCGGCAAGTGCCGGAAATGCGGCAGCCGAAACCGACTGCCGCCGCTGTTCGATCAAATCCGGGGCCTCGTAGGTTATCGCCGGAAATGAAAGATCAGCATGGTATCGGTCGTGACCCGATGCGAAAAGAGCTGTCTCCCGAGAGAGAACGTCCAGGCGCCTCACGAGGGCTATCGGACCAGCTCAGCTTACCAGCCGCAGCAGAAGAGGACGCTGCTCCAAACCGGCAAAGGAAGGCAAAGACACGGAAGCCAACGCCCGGACGTCACTGCCAGATGCCGGAAACGCCAAAAAACTGGCGACGGAACGCTGGAACTCTGCCTGCACCAAGCTGCGGATTCCCGGAACCAGTGTCTTAAACAGAAAGGAACCAACGTACCCTGCACAGGTGCTAACAACGAGGACGAAGTCTCCGTAGTAGAGAACCGGAGCAGACGTAAAAGTAGCGCTAGGCGCCACAAAAGATAGCAGAAGAAGTAACAGCGCTAGGCGCCGAAATAGATACAGACAAAAAGAGATACGTACTTGGTCTGTAAAAGTAAAACTGCTAAAGAAGAAGCCTTAGGCTTAAATTACCCCTTGGGGTCCGACTTGCAACAGCGCTTGTCTGAATCAGACATGCTGTCAAATCCATGTAAACAACACGAAAACATTTTACTGAACATAAGTCTAAACGACTGAAAAACTCAGTAAAAAACAAACACTTTCGTGTCAACAAAATACAATAGCTACACTTGCCCAACAAAAACAGAGGCACGTAAAGCTACAAACAAAGTCACACGAGCTAGTAAACTAACTCACACCACAAAATGGCGAAACACGCAAGTCACTGACACACTGACAAGTCAACAACGCGTGGCAACGCGAAAAAATTTACTGAAACGTAAGTCTAAACGACTGAAAACACAGTAAACACACACTCTTTCGCGTCAATAAAAAACGATAGCTACACTTGCCCAACAAAAACAGAGGCACGTAGAGCTACAAACAAAGTCACACGAGCTAGAAACAAGCTCACTAGAAACAAGCTCACACAACAAAATGGCGAAACACGCAAGTAACTGACACACAAGTCAACAACGCGTGACAACGCGAAAAAATTTACTGAAATGTAAGTCTAAACGACTGAAAACACAGTAAACACACACTCTTTCGCGTCAACAAAATACTATAGCTACACTTGCCCAACACAGAAAGGGGCACGCAGAGCTACGAGCAAAGTCACACGAGCTAGCCAACTAACTCGCACAACAAAATGGCTAAACACGCAAGTCACTGACACACAAGTCCGCAAAAAACGGACAAAGTACAGTAACGAAAACAGCGCAAAAAACCAACAACAAACGGGAACGAGCTCACCAAACTGTAGGCAAGGCGAGCAGAAAAGCTGGGTAACGTGGCCGGCGGGTGTCACTCAAACACACAAGGTCAGCCACAGAGCGTCAAAAAGTGAACCGTCCTCTCCGAGGTGAAAAGATCGTATGAGAATAGGCACGTGTTACCGGAGGAAGTGACGTGGCACACACCCGTATGGGAGGTAACTCCCAGTGTGCTGGCCCATTACCAAAGCTACTTTCACTTTCGTTTTGGTGATGGGGTTGCTTCCCTTTAAAATTTTTAGCCGGGTAAGCGTTTTTCAGTGATAAGCATCTCAGGTGACTCAATGCTAATGTGATTCGGAGTAAGAATATGTTATTTAATGGGTAACTCGTTGCAAATGAGCCTCTCTCAACAACTTTGGCACCACATTCTGCTCTTGAATAAAGGTCAAGGTCAAGTTGATAGACGTTGTTAAGTTTTATCAGAATAAAACAACAAATTTTGATTTTTCGGAGCTGCTGATATGCCTGGGATAAAAGCAAAAAAGAAAAAAGAAAAATAAGTAACCAATTATCAAACTAATAGTCTGATGATGATTCATCACAGCCAGCTAAAATTCAACTAAAAAGTAACCAAAAAATAATTAAGCGCAATCTACACTACAACAAAATACCATCTGCAAAGAAAAATGCACAGCGCAATATGTTTACATCAGCAAACAGTCAAACTTGCCAATAATACTTTAACAGGGGACAACCAGCACTCCACTGGCCTTTTCAGCTCATTTACGTTTCGAAATTTGACTGATAGCGAGAGCTCAGCAAGTGGACAACGATAGCTCAGATCTACACAACACTGACAACAAGTACGTCACAAATTAAGATACACTTTACGTCACAAATCAAAGGTACCGTCCTTATTGTGTTGACCATCTTGGAACTCACACCAGATCTATCCAGGCTTTTACAAAGAATAAGAATATCCTTCACCTTGGACACATCACAAATATATTCAGCCCGGCTGCTTTAATTCTGTGCAGAGTGGGTTGTTTTGCAGAATGAATGGTATAACTGACACCTTCATCAATATGTGAAAAGAATTCAGTAAAACTGTCCCATTCTGCACGGAAAGCAGTCAGGCTGTCACATGTTGGTATGTGTCGCAGCAGGAGAATGCCTTTACCCCCTGCAAGAGCTCAGACAGATCTGTGGTGGTGTACTTTATCCTTTACACCAGAAGGACAGTACCTTGAAGATACAGTTTGCAGCACACAGACATGTCCTTAGGCAAGGCAAGTTTCCATTACTGCTCAAAACTTGTTCATACCAGAAGCTGCAACAACCCATGAGATGACCTATCCTAAATTTTCAACACTGTCACAGTAACTGATGACCTGGAGTCAAGATAAAACAAATTAAGAAGAATCTAAACAGCATAAGTTGATTTGAAACAGGACCTTTCTCTACCCGTTGTGTGCGTCGTCATCTTTATAAAGCAGGAAATATAGGGAACACACTTCCATGTCGTGAAAACGACCAAACGAAATTAAAAATACAGGAGGCACAGCTGAAACTGGGAAATATCGAAAACTTTAAAGGGAGGAATAACAACAAAAAATTTCACAGGAGAGGAGAAGAACAGGTTCAAAAGAATCATGTTCTAAGTTCTAGACAGACTGGATCCAAATCAAATACTTTACAATAAAACATTGAAAGCAAAAGGTTGCTGTTGGAATCTGGCAGTATCTAAAAGTATGGCTGGCAGACTGCTGCCAAACTTAAAAAGAGTGGGAAGTTTCAAAAACCAACATAAAATCAGAACGGTTGTCAAATCAGGTAACTGTCAGATGTCCTGCACAGGCTGAAACCTAATACACAATCCTTAAATATATTTTATTTGGAGAAAGTGCTTGCTAATAATTGAAGGGTCAGGCTACATATATAGAAAATAACCTATGGTCAAACTAAGGACACTTTTCAGCTTCAACTTTGATACTTATAACACTACCTTTTGGCAGTTATCCCATAAATCTACCGTTTAATCAGCTTTCAAGAAACACAGGCCTAGCAACAGCATTTAGATGAAGGACAGCAAATTGAACATATGACAAAGGTGAATAGATTAGTCAAATGTCTTACATGAATCTTGTTTAAAATCGCAACAAGAATAAAACAGCTTTGCTTAAGGTATAAATAATGTTGAACTCTCAATGCTTTAACAGTATAACTTACTAAACATATTTTAATGAAAATAAAAACACCAACAGCAGTTCCTAGCAGATCTAAACCGTAAAATTCAAAGAGTGTTAAGAAATTCATTTTTTTGTATTATAGACAGTGCAACTGATAAAAATGGGTGACACTTTCTGCTGCATCCGATAATTTTCAGCCTGCATTAATTATTTTTTCCTGTTCATTTCCTAACTTTCCACCATTGGCCTGCACTCTTCCTGTTCATTTCAGAACTTTCCACCATTACTTTAGCATCGAAGGGGAGGCAGAAAAGTGTCCACATATTTCAATTGACAGGCTAGAAAAAGAATGATGGTGTGAATGACTGGGCAACCCCACTGGCCGGGTAGGCGAGGCGCACACGTGCCATGCACCACTTGCCTGTAACCTGGCAACCATACGGCGCCACCTCCCACCTCGCACTCGCTGCAACCACCACCATCATCATCGTCATACAGAAAACACTCAACACACAACCGGCCTGAACCTGACATTTACTTACAGTGGAACCCTCCTTTTAAGACCCCCCAATGTAAGATTTCCTCCTATTTAAGACCTTGCTTTTTCAGATGCTCTGTTGATAACCTCTGTAAATCACTAAATGTACCTCCATTTTAAGAAGCCCTCCTTTTTAAGACCTGATTTTTTCAGAATTTTGAAGGTCTTAAAAGGGCGGTTTGACTGCATATTATTTAGGGAATTTTTTTCCTGATTCTGAGTACATCCCTCCACCCTGTCCCCTTTTCTCAGCCTCCAGAGACAAAAACAAGCAACAACAGCTCCAAACACAACATGAACGATGAAAGACATAACAGAACAGGTTCCACTTATCCTTTACCAACAGTAGCACCTATAATCTCAATTCAAATGAACACTGCCATTTGATTAATCAAAAGCATTATCTTTATAACTAGCTCTTCAGGATCTCACATTTACAGCAGCTCTCGAAGCATTCACATACTTTCAAGGGAACATCTGCTGCTTATTTTGCACCCAAGCAGCAAGAATGTTTCGGCAGCACTGATAAATTCAGATCCCGTGAAGACTTATACTAGCAAAAAACAAACAGGCCAATCCCTTGAGCGTACTGTAGTGTTGCAAGTGTTAGTGTAGAAACATTTTCTCACCTCTTTGGCTTCTCCAATGACCTTGATCATTCCTGAGAGAAGGACAGCATCGAACATGGCAAACTTGGCATCATCACAGCTGGAAACAACCAATCATAAATTGAAGCGTTTGCTTCCGTGATGAAAAATCGCAATGCATCCTTGACACGTTTACACCTAGAAACAATGCAGTAAACCTTAAAGAACGCTCAGGTGAATGTTTTTCCCTTTTTTTTCTGCACAATCTTGTTCGCCTTTCTGTTTCTTTTGAGTGAACAGAACACTTTTACTATTGTCTTTTCTCAAAAGTATAAAGATAAATCATACATGAATTTATCAATGTTACTGCTGCCTGCAAAAAAGTGCCTCCCCACGTACAAAAGCACCTCCAATGGGCTCAACTGTTCAACAAACTTTTGCCCCGAAGTTAGGTCAGCTGCTATCGTTACCAAGTAAGCCCCCTAATAAAGACACAGAACACGCTGTAAACACTCATGCATATGAACCCAAGTGCAGGAAGCACAATGATCACCTTTGGAGGCAAAGCCAGTCAAACAGGGTTGAGAATCTTAGGGAAGTTAATAGCCGTACAAAAACTGCTGTGGGTACGCAAAGATTCCCAAGAGCATACAAGGTGACACCAGCAGCCAGACCCCACCACAAGGAGCTCCTCCACATCTCACTGGTGTGCTGTCTTTCAATGTACCAAAAGCGTCGAGCTGCTATAAATAGCTCACTTTTGGGCAGGGAGACAACTCCATCAATGCAGAGCAACTGCCTGTGACAAAGGGGGTTTACTGCGTCACCCTGCCACACATACCTACTCTCAACATGTTTCAACCAGAGCAAAGCGAGTGTTGTACTTACTTGAGACACATGTGGTGAACAAACTGCACAGCCATAGAGCGAAGCTTGGCGTTGAGCGTGGTGCCAAACAAACAGTCAAACACCACCTGCAACCATACGACACTCAAGCTGAGAGAAAGAAAACATTCGGAACCATATGCAAATCTACAAACTAGCATGCTAAACAAATTATTGGTGAGTAGAACCAGATCTGCCTAAGAAAGCAAACACATTTGTAACATTCAGCATCAGTGATTCTGATGCTGTTTTCAGACACACACAGACAAGAATCCGTCCACACACACACACAACGTTCTTTCTATAAACGTAACCACTTTCCTTTCCACACATAAAAGTTCTTTTAAAGAACAGTTTACAAAACACAGCTGGGGTTATTTAATTCCATGACACTAGACCTCAGCACTCGCCTCCCCTCACCCCCCTAAAAAGATTAACTAACCTGTATGCAGGAGGGAAACATATTCACAGCCTCTCTGGCACGCAGGAAGATGGGGAAAATCTTGAGGCGAATCCTGGTGCACACAGGTGAACGGCGGTCTTCCGCTTTCACTTGGGGCTGTGAAAAAAAGATCCATTAAGATTAGAAACTGTTGACGTGAAATACTTAACAAAACAAAATTCTGCTGAAAATTATTGTGATTCAACTGTACCTTCTTCTTCCAGCAAATAAGTCCTGCTATTCCATCATTTCAAAATACACTAAGATGTATAAATAACAGAACAAATTAGAGTTGATGCACAATAATTGCTGTAAACGACAAGCACTCACATACTTGACTGCATATGCACGAGCACATACATGCATCTGCATGAGAGACAGTGACAAAAGGTCAGGTGTCATGTCTACTGTCCCGAATGACACACGATTGCTGACATTTCACCATTGCCAAAAGAATAAACAAATAAGAAATAGGTAGAAAATGAATGTGAAAACTGACTTTGATTGTTGATCTGTATTTTCTATACCACTAACAAATAATCTACTTACACATAGCTGTTTGGCAAATGTATGTTGCATGGGACACACTGACATGAAAGTGGAAGATGTTTTTCCCTCTAGAGAAACTACATATCAAGTTACACTTTTTGTGCTCTTCCATTCCAGTTGGCAATCAATTGTTAACGCATGTTATTAGAAAAAACAGAACGAAAACAGATTAGATAGAATGAAAAATGTACTGGTGATGTCATTTGGGACATACTGACATGAAAACGTCACCTTTTGTCATTGTCTCATGAACAAGATAATGAACACTACAAGAGAAGACTATAACTGTATATGTGTAATACAGTCGAACCTGCTCTTGTGAGCACCTCTAGAAAGCAACCACCTGACCATAAGGCCAAATAAAAAATATATGTTGGTTTAGGGTAACCCGACTACGAACTGGTCACTGTCGCCCCAACGCCCACATGTTCAGGAAGCTGAAGCTGACCCCATCACCAACCTGTCCCTGTGGTCTGGAAGACCAGACTCCAGAACATGTCTTAATGACATGCCCCCAACTCAAACCAATCAGAGACAAAGTGTGGCCAGCATCAGTCCCTCTCCGCACCAAACTCTATGGGAGCAGACAAGACCTGGAAGCCACGACGTCATTCGTCTCGCAAACTAAACTGATGGTGTGACGGCGAACGCAAGAAGAAGAAGAAGAAGAAGAAGAAGAAGAAGGGTAACCCGACCGACCCTATTTTTTCCCGCCGACCCTAAAACTTTTTTTTTATTTCTAAAAACAAAACAAAAAACTTTAAGCACATTTTGCGAACCATACCGAGACTAAGGGAAGTAACCTCCTTTAAAATCAACCAAATTTAAAAAATAAAAATAAAAAAATAAAATGAAAAAAGCAGACCTACCGACCCTATCTTTTTTGGTCACGTTACCCTAAACCAACATATATTTTTGTTTGGCCCAACAACAATTCCAAAGGACCCCAGATAAGTATTTCTTACATGTAATTCACCTTTCCATAGCAACCACCTGTCTATAACAACCACCAGTCTATAATTACCACTTTTGGTTGGTCTCTTGGGTGGTTTTTAAAGACACGTTTTGACTGTACTGTATTTAAATATATGCATGCCAGAGCTAGGGTTAAAATGTACCTGTCCCTTGACTGCAACAGTGCCTTTGAAAATGAGGAAGAGTTTGGTCAGGATCTCTGTTGAGTTCCAGTCTACACTTCTGCACAGTCAGAAGAAAAAAATCTGAACAACATACACTAACATCACAGACGTAATACTAACACCAGAACAGACATTTCAGTGAGTGAAAATAGCCAAAACAACAAACGTGCTCGCTAGACAGCGAACAGGTTTAACTTTATAATGTGTGCTCCCTGTTCTTCAGCATCTCTTGTGGCCAAGTTTAAGCTGCGTTCTGATCTAAATTAGCATTTAAAACTGAAAATAGTCTCACCCCATGATTTTCTTCAACTCCATGTCTGCTGATGTGGCAACACTGTAACACAAACAACATGAACATGTTGAAAATAAGTGCAATGCATAAAATTAATGTTTACAATAAAACCGGTTGTTCAGTTTATGAAAAATAGCACACAAAAACTATGGACATACTGAATAAATGCATAAGTAAAAGAAGGTCAAGAAATAAGTGAGAATAAACAAATTAAAGCTGGAACATTTTCAAAATACATAAAAAATAAGGACAAATGCACACCCGAAAACAAAGAGAGAGAGAGTCTGGAGTCTGGATGGTTTATTGATTAGGCCTTGGGCCCATTTCAATTCGGGTGTACACAGTTTCAAAATTACATGCTTCATGAATAATAATCATAATAATATTAATCATAATAATAATCATCATCATCATAATGACAGTCGACATGACGACAGTGAATACTGGCATTTACAACAGCAAACGTTTGAAAATGGACAGTAATGCATCAACACAAAGTCCAGTCTCTATCACACTTCACTCATGTCTCTCTGTCATCCATCCATCCAACCATCCATCCATCCATCCATCCATCCATCCAAAGAGAAAGAGAGAGAAAGAGAGAGCTACACAGACGAGAAGAACAAACTACCTGTGACGTGTGTCAGAAGAAGCTATGACAAAGTGGCAGGCCACCTCCTTCTCTGAAAAGATCTCACTGCTGAGAAAAGTGATGATGCCAAGCTTGGCCTTTTCCAGGTTTTCCGGGGAGAGAGGGGTTTCCCCCAAGACACGCTTCAGTCCTTTCTCGCTCAGCCCTGGCGGTGGGGGTTGAGCGGGCGGCGGTGCCCCTCCCCCGTCTCCTGTTGCCGCTGCTGTGTGATAGCTGCAAACAGAGTCAGAGACATTATATTTATTGTGAGTAGAAGTTTAAAATACTTTGTAAATGACTTTGCTCTTCAATGTCGCATTTCTTTCAGATACCGTAGTATAATACATCATGTATCCCTTTAATCGTATATTACCTACCTCTCTCTCTCAAGACACGATAAAATGTTTCATATCCTTGGTAATGAAGTGAATGATTTTGCTTTGTGATGTGGCATTTCCTCCTCTCAATGTTAAGTAATAAATCACATAAACCCTTGGACTGTAAATTCAACTACCTATCTCACAGCAAATTTCAAACACTGATGAGGCACCTTAACTCATTGTAAAGATCTTAGCCTGCAGGTACATTTAGAAGACAAGCACCAGCTTCATCCATGCCAGCAGAAGCACTTGAAGAAAATCAAGTTTTCCTGCAGGCCCAAAGTTGAAGATCAAACCTGATACGCCAGGGTGAGAGACCCGCGCTCTTACCACTACGCAACTCTGGTTTTAACATGCTCACTGCCAGCAAATACTTGTATACAAAGCATTACCTGTATTTACCTGAACTGAAAACTTAAAATATGCCTTTGATGTACAAATGAATACCACACACGCACACACTGTTATTTTCTTGTAATTCTTCTTCTGCTTTGTTGTTTACTGAACAGTTTGTTGCCTGTTAAAGCAAGTTACCAAGAATATCAGCTGACGTCCTACAGGCAGCGAAAGTATAAAACTCACCTGTACGGCAGCAGTAAGACGTCCATCATATAGTCCAGCAGCAACTGCCGTGTTACAGGTTTGTCCATCAGCTGAAACTTTTGCCGCCTCTCCTCCATTGTGCGTGGCATCTTCAGGTGCTGGAGGGCAGGTATCATCATCTGCAGCAATCTGAAAACACGGCACATTTTAGCATATAGAGAGGTACAGTGGAACCCCCCTTTAAAGACCCCAAATTTAGCACTCCCTACCTTTTAAAACTCTGTTTCCACAGAGTTTCTGTTCATCACCTCTGTAAATTTACCCCCATTTTGAAGACTTTCTCCTTTTTAAGACCAGATTTTCTCAGATTGTTTTAGGTCTTAACACTTTCGCGACGGGACACTGATAAATCAGTACCAGCGCTGACACGCCCATGGACGGGACGCGCATTTTTCAGTACCAGCCATAGAGGGTACACGACTCGTGATTGCTTCCCGGCTTTTGAAGCTTGCAAATAAATTGAGTTGTTTCCCTTGATACACTTGGCGTCCCCTTCTGCCATTTGCAAATCCGCCTGATTTGTGTGCGTTTTTGAGGAAAAAAAATGAATCAAAGGCGAGCCTTGTCTCGGGAGGAGATTCTCCGGATGTTGGACCTAGAGGATCCCGTAGAGCATGATTCGGACGTATCGTTTTCGCCTCACGAAAGCGATACAAGCAGTGAAAGTGAGGAAGAAACAGTCCCGTTGTTGCTAGTACGAGTCGGCAAACTACACGTGGTTGGCGGTGATACTGCTAGACGAACATGTATCTCGGAATCGTACAGAAGCTATGGGGGCGTGGCAGCACTGATAACAATGGATGGCTGGAGCCTTCAAATCCTTTTGGAATTGTTCATAGGTGTACAGTTGGTACTTTGTTGTGAAAATGTGACTTATATTCAATATGGATTACCTAGACATCATTTGGTGAGTGTTAGATCTACAGTTTTGTTTCATTTGAGTCAGGATGCTGTGAGTGAATGCGTGATTTGCTTGTTTTTTTCTTTGTACTGTCTCCTTATTTCTGTGTACAATGTTAACAATATTTCAGCTAATTCATAGGTTTTACACCTTGTTTGGTTATAACATTATTTATAATACTTTCTGTTAAAAAATAACTTTTTAAAAAAGCAGTAGAAAATAAAACACACACAAAAAACCACAAATTATCCCCCTTTCACCCCCCTTTGCTAAAACAAATCGCGTGACAAACTTATAAATAGCACGACTGAACTGGGCATCCATTTTTGAATTAGTACACAGCTTGCTAGACAGATTTCTTTACAGTTACTGATTTTTGGGAAGTTTCTTGGTGGCAAGCTTGGGCAGGCAGGACGTAAACGCCGTGGCAGTGCTAGTCACAATAGTGTTAAAAGGAGGGTTCCACTGTATATGACAGAGAATCAACAACAAAAAAGTTATGCCTAACCAACAAACACACACACACTAAAGTAACACACACACACACACAAACACACTCAATAACAGTAACACACACAGAACTGTTCATTGAGCTTACACATCCTGATGGTTGGGAGGACGACTCTCTAAGCATCCCATCAGCAAGGGAAGCAACTCCGCCTGTTTCTCAACCTCCATGCGAGGGTAGCCCATCTTGATGTATAAAATTGTAAAGTTCTGAAAATAAAATAATACAGTTAATATCAACGAAGGTGGACAAAAAAAGCTGATGCATGAAACATTTAGATACAAATCCTTATACAACCTTAACATGAGAAGAAGCAATGGCCTTCAGCAGACTTCATTAGTACTGGAATTGTCACATAATCACATGCATGCAAAATGAAACATTTCTTTGTGTACTTTATTTAAAAGTATTAAAATAAAATAAAAACTATGCAGATAACCATATTCTTCCAGATCAAACAAACACAACTCCTTGCCAAATAAAACCCTAGCAGATTTCCCCAGTTCAAAATACAGTGGCACTTGCTATAAGACTTGGCCTCTCCGGCAAGAAAACGCCTCTTAACAAAGGCACTTACTGTTGTCCCTTTGTCCAATACCGTGACCAAATTATAACCCACCACAACAAGCCACCTGTAATGGACGGACACTTAAGGCTGGTGTTCTTTCATGACAGATAGCATTTTACAGAACATGAACGCTATTTTTAAAGCAAAACTTTAACCACAACAAGCTCAACTGACCGTGACGAAAGATGTGGCGGCAGGATCCTGAAACATGGCCAGCAGGGCGTCCACAGGTAGCAGAACTTTGCTGCGACTCTTCAACCTCTTGTTCACGTGTACCAGCAGCTCCATCACCTGTAAAACATCGCAAAACTCATTATCCTCAATTACAGTGGACACCCCCCATCCATCCCCTACTCCAAATATTTAAGACAATCAGGCCTGAAGAAGGAGAGCGTCTTAAAATGAAAGATAATAAATAGAGATTAGGATCAGAATATCTGTAAATGCAAGGTCTTAAAAGGCAGTATCATGCTGATCTCACTTTCTTTTCATATGCTGTCCATTAAAGTGATTAACACAAAAACACAAAATGAACCCTACATGAAATTAACTCAAAGTAAGGCTCTGATTAGTTTGAAATTTGCACAAAGCAGACACATCTTAGTTCTTACCTGCTTAATTTTCACTTGCTTCCAGCTTTTAGTCCTTATCATTATATTAACAATAATAATGCCGGTAGAATGCCTTGTTTTCTGACACTTTCCAATGGTTTTCTAAGCTGTCCCAGAAGTAGAACCCTTATTAATGGAGCTAGCACTAGCACTAGCAGACTCCTTTAAATTAAGCTTTCAAAAAACAGTTTTGATTGAATAACATAAATTCACTAAACACGAGGCGTAAATATACGCCCACCACCAAAAACTATTAGTTAATACATTATAGAAGCAAATGCACAAAACATCACATCCTTAGCAAAACGTAATGTTTGGTCTTCTTAAGTCAGAAACTTCAAACGTTTTGCTTTATTATCTACTAACTTAACGTACCCAGCATACACAACTGAAAACAGTTATCTGTATGCAAACAAAATACACAATTTTGACACACAATAATGCTGATCTTTTGTCTATCTACTTTCTGTCTAACAGTAACAAGCGTTTGAAACTCACCTTCTTCCTGATGCCTTCATCGGCACTGTTTAATTTGAGCAACACAGGAGCCAGAAATCTACCCAACACTCCTTCCAGCTGGTCGTCTGTCTCTGCTGATCCAATGCGCAGAAATACACGCTCAACCAGGACTGAAACAGAGTAACAGAGTGTAAACACTTAACTGCATGAATCTTTTCTAACAAATAGATAAGGATTTGAGGAAAGGTTTTGATATTTTACAATCGTTAATGTTAAACCATAACATGTACATGTACACTGATATATTCAATTTTTTAGCCCTTGTCAAAGAGAGCCATGCAAAGACAAAGAGGTTGCAATCTTAACCCTTAAAACGCACAAATAGATCGAGTGCATAGTTTTCAATACTAAAATTAGTTGTCATAGATGAAGCACCAAACACACAAAGTCGGCACATGATTGAAGAATGATCATAATGCGTTAAGATACAGTAGGTCTATGAGTGATAGCCGTTTTTACCATCTCAAAAAATTTACCAGCCTTTTATCACCGGCCTTGTCAATGTCACATCTCGCATAACTCCACACCAACTATCTCCCCTCCGTTCCCAAGTACAGCTGACAGACTTTTGGTACTTTTTAGTCATCGTGTCTAATACATTGAGATAAAAATGGTACTTTAATTGTTTCATTGAAAAATCTTTTGCTTCTCGTTTTCTCAGGAATCCAATGTTGGGGTAAAATCTATCGAATTTCAGCACAAATTTTCTTCACTTGCAAGAACTGACATGCTTTTCTCCCCCAAATAAGTGTACCTCTTTTTTAACGGGGATGTATTATTTCAGTCTCGAATGAGAGAGGCTGGCCGGGGAAAAACTTGAGATCGCAAAATAACATGTGTCTGCATGAAAAACTGATAGTTGATTCTGAGTGTTACTGTAAGTTGTAAACTAAAGTTCTAGAAGTCTTCTTGTACGACAAACTGAAATGCATTGCCCCCAAATATGTGAAGTATATCACCAAACTCTCCGAGCATATCACTGTCGTTGGTGCAAGTCACTGTAAAACTCGACACATCAACATTAGCTTGATTTTTAACCCCCGAAACTGACGTGCAAAGGGAAAGACGTGTGCTCAAGATACTGAAAACAACGTCTAAGACAGAGGCAGACACACGGTTTCATTAGACAGAGTAAGTGTCATGGAACACGCATTCACTGATAATGTCTTGGTAGGTGTATGCTGAAGACTACAATCGTCTTTTGTTATTTACCATTCTCATCTTGCGCAGTTGAAGAAGCCATTTTGACGATGATGACGCCGATTTTGGTCGCTAGATTTTCCCGGCAGATGCTTAAAAAGTTGGATCGAAGTCGGAACGAGATACGCGTTTCCGGATACTTCAGTGTAGAAACGATTAAACATAATAATTCTATTCGCGGTTCCAAGATCCCTGCCGAATTTGTGCTTTGTCTTTTCCCCTATGACGTTTGTCACAACATTTGATTCCATTATTTTTAGTGATACGAAGTGGGAAGTAACTTGATCAACACAGAAGTGAAAGTAAAAGTAGACTCGGATGCCGGAAGCTTGATTCTCAAGGGTGAATATTATTACTGGGCGATCAAGGCGAAAAGCTCCTGCTGCAGAATAGGCAACCAATAATTGTGTGTACATTGTAAGTTCCCTCGGCTAGGTCGTGCTGTTTTTACAGAAACTGACTCGGTGACTTACCCAGCGATCAATCTGAGTGTAGTGTGACT